>NW_014577383.1:62530-67428 GCF_000485595.1 Priapulus caudatus
ATTACACGTCCTACCATTACACGTCCTACCATTACACGTCCTATCATTACACGTCCTACCATTACACGTCCTACCATTACACGTCCTACCCCCAATTCACACAAGTTACATTTTTCTCCAACAGGAGGCGCTGATGCGACGGCGGATGCTCGCGATGAATGCTTTGGCTGCGGAGCCGCCCTCTAGCGGTCCGTCGTCGGTGCAGTCGGTGCAGCAGACGCCGCCGCACACGCCTGCACCCGCGTATCCTCTCGCAGGCTCCGGGGGGAAGCCCCAGCCGGGCCCTCCCCCGGGAGCCATCCAGGCTGCTCAGCAGGTGAGCAGAAACAATGTAGGTCTTCTTTTATTATTTTATTTTCTCCATTTGTTCTTTTGCCGTAGTAGTTGTCGTGAACGTTGTTGTTGTTGTCGTCGTGCCGTCTGCGCGCGCGATTCGATTTTGGTTGCTAGTGCTAGGTCGCTGTGTTATCGTTGCGTTGGTTGGACAACCGATTTTTCAGTTTCCGTTTGAGTTATTTAGCGATGATGGTGCACTTTTTGCATGGGCTTCAACATTAATTTTTTTGACCGCAATAGCTAGTTTTTATCCTAGTTCTCCTCAACTCTCATACGCCCCCGCTCTTTTTTTCTGTATATTTCCCCTTCTTGCCACCGTTCTTGGGTATTGTGTATCTGCCCCCCTCTCACCACCCCTTCCCTGTTTTCAATAGCTGTTCCCTCTCTGCCACCCCTCCCCTGTTATCTGTGGCAGTCCTCTCCTGCTCTCTCTTACCTGAATTCTGGAGCACTCCTTGCTCCATTTTGTTTCATTCCAGCACTGGCACAATTCTTCTGTATCTACCTCTGTCATGTTCATATTTTCTCCTGACTCACATTCATTCCTTCCTGTACATCTGTCACATTCATTCCCTCCTGTCCATCTCCATCAGATTCATTCCCTCCTGTCCATCTCTGTCACATTCATTCCTTCTTGTCTGCCTGTCACATTTATTCCCTCCTGTCCATCTCTGTCACATTCATTCCCTCTTGTCTGCCTGTCACATCCATTCCCTCCTGTCCATCTCTGTCACATTCATTCCCTCCTGTCAACCTTTGTCTCATTTATTCCCTCCTGTCCATCCCTGTCACATTCACCTTCCTATCTACGTCCATCACGTTTGCCTTCTTGGTTTCTGCGTTTAGTGGCACGCGGGCGGCATTGTCGTTCTCGTTACAGATCCAGGCGGTGGCCGCGCGGCAGCAGGGCCCGCACGCGTCCAGCTACAGCATGGGCAAGCCGCTCAACGGCGGCGGCGGCATGCCCGGCTACCAGATGGCGCCTCAGATGCAGGCGCCGATGGGGCAGCCGCTGCACCAGGGCGGCGCGCAGCAGCTTCCATCGATGCAGGGCTGGAGCAACGCGCCTAGCTACCCGCAGCAGCAGCAGGCGCCTCCGCCGCAGCAGCAGATGATGTCTGTCATGCAGCAGCAGCAGCAGCAGCAGGAGATGTCCGGAGGAGGAGGAGGAGGAGGAGGAGGAGGGAAGCCAATGATGGGGGCGGCGATGGCGATGGGCGGGCTGCAGCCGGGCGGCGGCGGCGGCCCGCGTCCGAACAACCCGGTGCCGCAGCACGCGCTGCAGCAGCTGATGAGCACGCTGCGGTCGCCCGCGTCGCCACAGCAACAGCAGGAGGTGCTCAACATCCTCAAGTCCTACCCGCAGCTGATGGCCGCTTTCATCAAGCAGCGGACGCAGCAGCAGCAGCAGCAGCAACAGCAGCAGCAGCTTCAGCAGCAGATGGGCGGGGGGATGCCGGCGCCGGGGGCACCGATGCAGCCCGGCATGCAGATGCAGGCGATGCCTCAGATGCAGGGCGGACCGCAGATGCAGGCCATGCCCCAGATGCAAGGCGGCCCCCAAATGCAAGGCATGCCACAGGGCCATCCCCAGATGCAGGGTCACCAGTTGCAAGGTGGCGCGCAGATGCAGGGAGGCGGTACGCCGATGCTGGTGGGGATGATGAGTGCGCAGGGAGGCGGAGGAGGAGGCCAGCAGGGCATGTCGCAGCAGCAGCTGTACGCGTACCGGCAGCAGCTGATCATGCAGCGGCAGCGGCAGCCGCAGGACTACCAGTTCCAGCAGCCGCAGGCGCCGCCCTACTCGCAGGGTGGGCGCGTGCGCGGCCCGCATCCCGGCCTCGGCTTCCCGCAGCAGGCGTACGCGCCCGGCGACGGCATGCAGACGAACATGCAGCAGTTCACGCAGCAGCAGCTGATGCAGATGCAGCAGCAGCGGCCGCTGTCGCCGCAGCAGCAGCAGCAGATGATGGCCGCGGGCGGGGTGGTGGCCGGCGGGGGCGGGCACCCCGTCCGCTCACCGCAGCACATGCTGCAGCAGGTGTGTTCGCCCCCGCCCTGCTCCGCCGCCGCCCTCGCCCACCAGGTGCGATCGCCGCAGCCGATCCCGTCGCCGCGGCAACACCCGATCGCGTCGCCGTCGCCGCGGCTGCAGCACTCGCCGCATCACGCCGTCGCGGCGTCGCACTCGCCGCATCCGGTGGGGATGCTGACGCCCGACCCGGGCGCTCTCACGTCGGAGCCGATGTTTCCGACGCAGATGCACCACGCGGCGCACGGGATGGCCGGCGCGGTGGCCGCCGTGCACCGCGACCAGCCGCCGTCTGACAGCGACGGCATCGCCTCGCTGACGCCGCAGGACCAACTCAGTCGATTCGTCGACAACTTGTAGCGGCACGAGGCGTGCGAGACGGTGGCGCGCCCTGCCGAGAGAGAGATAGAGAGCGCGAGTGGGAGCTGCGAAGCGGTGACCCGAAAGCAAACTACTACATACATATTTTATTTTGTATCGTCCGTAGCTGGTGCCGCCCCCGCCGAAATATGAACTGGAGGTTTTCTAGATTTGTACGCGGCAGCGCGCACCGAGTGTTGTTGTTTGTGTGACGAGTAGTTGCCTAGACGGATCCTGTCCTATTATTGTTGTTATCTATATCTCAGACGTGATAGAATGCTATCCAGATACTGATGCATTGCGAGTCGTTATATATATACATTCTGTGTCCTGCTTCAGTACGGCATGTTTTAGTCAGTAGAGTTGTGAATAGGTGTAAAAAGTTTTTATTGAACTACCAATCAAATACTTGTTGGTGGCATTTTCGTCTTTCTTGAGCGCAATCATGCAATGGCGGCATCTGTTGAGCAGAAATTGAATTATTTCACCACAGCAGTGCAAAGGCAACGACCCTGCTGGAAGTAGCAGGGCGCGTGTGCATTCGTTCCAGTTTTAAATTTGGTTCTAATGTATTTATGTACATGTATGATAATAATTTTTCTATTTGGCCATTAAAGTTTTTACATCACTAATGGAAACGTGCATTGATTGTTTCTGTTGTTTTTATCTTGCTCGAAACTTCTTAACGGCACGTGTGAGAGAGAGAGTGAGAGCACCCGAGAGCAAGAGAGAGAGAGAGAGAGAGAGAGAGAGAGAGAGAGAGAGAGAGAGATATATATATATATATATAGATATATTGCACGTACGCACACGCTCACGCACGCGTATACGCACGCATAGACATTTCATAGGGTACCTACTTGGTTTCAAACTGCCCCTTTGGTAAAACTATCCAACTATAGTTAAACGTTACTAGTTGTTTTAATAGCAGAAAGGATAGAGAATGGTCACGCTTGAACAACATTTGCGCGATGATCATAGGCCATGCGAATCATTAGCTGATGCAAAGTACATGAACTCATATATTATAATTATAATATCAGAAGTAGATAATAGTTCCCTATTATCTACTTCTGATAATGTACATATATTATAATTAATAATTATCTATCTATATAAAGTTCTTCAGCCGAATTAGTCCGTACTCGCATAACAAGAGAACTCCGCAGCCTAGAGGAAAACTAAAGATATTTTCAGAATCAGCACGTCTGGGAGGTGGTTCTGGCTGAAACAAAAATTTAAAAAGTTAAAAATTGATAATAATCCTATTCATCAATAGATGGCGTTGCGTACAGATTAACATCATGTACGTGTGAATCCATGGTGTATACCCTTAACGGCACAGTGGCCTAATCGCTAGAACATCCGTCTCCTACACCGGGATTCTGGGTTTGAGTCCAAGCTGGGGAACTTATTTTCCCCTTTTTCCTTTTTTTCCTCTTTACCTACTCTTTACTTTATTTATTATTATTATTATTATGTATGCATTATTTGTAATTTTTATTTTTATTTTTTTATTTTTAATGTCTTATCTTTTGATTTCTTATTATTTTTTTACAGTTTGGGATGGGATGGGATGGCATGCGATGGCATGGGATGGGATGCGGTGCGATGGCATGGGATGGCATGGGATGCGATCAGATGGGATGGGATGGGATGGCATGGAATGGGATGGATGGATGCATGCATGGATAGATAGATAGTTAGATTTTTTTGGGTATTTTCCGGTCACCAACTGAGTAACGCCACTGATTTCCCCGGGCAACGCCGGGTATCCCGCTAGTATATATATAATAGAATTCCATATATATCTACTCCTGAGATATATATATATGTAATAATATATATATATATATGTAATAATATATATATATATATAATAAGGATTAGGATATAATAAGGATGCTTATTATAGGTTATCAGTCATGTACATTCTGTGGTATCTCATAGCGGCCAATGATAGCAAACTCCACGACAGATGGCGCTCTCGCTCTTGCGCTGCTCTGCAGAAGGCAGAAAGGTTCGATATGATATGACTACTAGTACTAGGCACTTTAATTTAATTTAATTTTTTTTAGGGTTAGGGTTAGGGTTGTTTTTTTTAAGTGCCTAGTAGTCATATCCAAAGTGCCTAGTAAACATATCCTATCGCACCTTTCAGCCGGCTGCC
>NW_014577383.1:67681-76360 GCF_000485595.1 Priapulus caudatus
CAAACAATATAGTAAAATAGGAAGTATAATGCAGCAATTTAACCATAAAATGTGAAAAGAATTACTTATATTTTGTGAAAAATTGGAAATATTATTTTTATTTTTTACTATTTACGGTGACGTAATCACTTTAACCCTAACCCTAAGCCGATAGGTGGGACCGAGTACCCGTCTAGCAGTTTGCAATGTTAGCGGCCACATGACGTGACGTCACCACCTACCCTGCCACCTATCGGCTATTTACATGAAAACCTACCTCCAGCTCCGACAGAAAGTTTGTTGTTGTAATCAAATCAGCTGTCTAAGTTCTTTACATTATATTTATACTATGACATAGAGGTAACAATGAAGTTTGGGTTGAGGTTAGCCGTAGCAGCAATCAGTGCAATATGCGTAGTTTTTATAATGTCTATGACGAAAGAGACTGGAACACGACAGCTACGGCAATTACTGGGACGAGTTTCTCGGCATGCCATCTCAAATAACTCGATATTCTTGTCCCACAACCACATGAACAGGTACGGTTTGGTATTCTAAACTTTTTAAGAAATCGTCATACTTTGAAAGACCGAGTGTAAATATACAGTAAAGTAAACAAAGTGATTATGACTGAGTACAGTGTCACTGTCAGTGAAGCAAGTTATTATTTATTTTTATTTTCTATTTTATTTATTATCTATCATACCAAGTATACCATGTAATATTTTAAAAACCCTATTGTCAGTATTGACTTTCAGTTGTATTACCCTGAACTCTACATGTACCCAATTTACAGCCTTGAACTCTCTAGCACCTATGTGTGCTCTAGTATACCTAGGTTGAGAACACCTCTAATGGCTTTATTTTGACACACTTGCCGCTTAGCCCTTATGCGCTTTGTGAGACTGCTGTACCATATACTGCGGTCATGGTGCCTATTATATCACGTTGAAATTTCTGATTGTTGATAGATGGTGCTCGCACAAGTTGTCTGGCCGGTTAGGATTCGGGCCAATGCTGTTGGCTGTGATTACACTGATAAATGGTATTTTACCTTCAGTCGCGTTGTGAGAGTGAACTCGGATGATGTCATACATCTGGCGTTTGTCGTCTGTGGTAAGGATCGTGTGGAAGAGTCACTTGTCATGGTAAAGTCAGCAGTGCTTTTCACAAGAGCTCCTCTTTCCCTCCATGTGATCACTGACCCAGAACTGATCGCCACCTTTAACACTGAGGTAAGAAACCACATACACTTTGAACAGTGTTGCAAATTACGGAAGACGACACGCACGCATTCATCCTCCGTCATTTCTGTTGAAGTGTGCATAGCCTTTACTCATTTTCTGTTACTATTCTGAGATGTACTGAATTTCGTTTTTCTTCGCCAGCTTGAAAAGTGGAAATCAGACAGTGGGAGATTTCAGTACAATGTCAGTAAAGTATCATTTCCAGCAGATAGAGGGAGCCAGTGGCGAAGTTTGTTCAAGTTGTGTGCCGCGCAGAGACTATTCCTGCCTGTAAGTATGCGTAATCCATCAAGCAGACACTTTTGAGTTTAGCTTTGCGAGTGCCTGTCAAAGTATTCATTGGAAGTAAAGTTTAAATTGAAAGATATATAGTAACATCATCACATACTAGCCTTTTGCTATTAATGACAGGTTTCCATCACTGCGGCACTTGTTTTGTAATTGCAGGAGATGCTGGCGGAAGTCGATGCTATCCTCTACGTTGACACAGACACTTTGTTTCTCCGTCCAATTGATGATCTCTGGAATTTCTTTAATCTAATGAATTCTAGCCAGATGGCAGCACTTACTCAGGAGCAAGAGGATGCTGGTATTGGCTGGTACAACCGATTCGCGCGGCATCCGTATTATGGCAAGCTAGGTGTGCACTGTGTTCTGAGATGCTACTTGTTTCTTTTCTCTAGTGAATTACTACTACCTGTTCATCAGTGATATATCATAGATGTACATAGCTAATTATTATTATTTAACTAGTTTGGTTTTTCCTTCTATCTTCATGTCAATTCTCAAGCACTGATGTTAAAAACACAAGTAATGCTGCTTTTTTGCAGGTGTTAATTCAGGTGTGATGCTCATGAACTTAACACAGATGCGACAGTTCGGTTGGACGAGGAAAATCACTCAGTACTATTTCAAGTACAGACACAACATTACCTGGGGTGATCAAGACCTCATCAATATCCTATTCAGCTTCTATCCAGGTAGCAAGTTGAATGCACTTTACCTTATATTAACGGCTAGCCATCTGTAAGTCGCATTTCAACGTAGAATGAATCCCGAGATAAAATTGTGAGATATTTTAAAAAGCTGTGCAGGTTAGGTAGTCGTTAGGGTGTTATGTACATAATTAGTAGTGACCTCAAGGCATTTTTATTGGCTGCAGAAAAGCTGTACGTGTATCCGTGCGAATGGAACTTTCGCTCGGATCACTGTGTGTACCGCATGGTGTGCCAGTCAGCCCAAGATAGAGGCGCCTCCGTCGTCCATGGTGTCCGCAGCGCATTCCACTTGGAAAAACATATGGTATTCAAAACTGTATACCAGGCAATGCTCCAGGTTAGTCTAAGAACTTTGTATCGCATTTTTACAAGCTATGTGTTGATGAACTGTGAGTGTCACCTTGCTTAACTTGTTACAATTGTTGTTAGTAATTGTTTGCTATTGTTATACGTGTTCTATCTTATAATTTCCAGGTAAGTCCTACCTCTTTACATCTTTAATAAGGTGACAGTTTTGGGAAACAATCTGTTGTCTTTGTCAGTGTGTAATGTCATTGGTTTGAACTCATCACCAGATGGCAGTAGGTGATCAATTCTGCAATATGTGTAATGCATGGCACTTTCTGGTACGTTTCCAAATGCAGTTTGCTTTCTTCTTCAGTATAAGTTTGGAGATGACCTTGAGAGGAGCTTGCTGGACCCGATTGAGAGAAATCTTAGTAGGCTGGCGAATACCAACTGTGGTAAGGTGAGGCATGTGTTCACACAGAGGCTGAACGAAACCATACGGCAGTCGAGAGCTTCCAAGTACCCTGGCAGCTAGTGACAGCTGTGTGACAGTAGTGCACTAGTCATCAAGGGAATCATGGAGGACTACACCCTGCCTTTCTTACCTAATGAATGCTGCTACTTTCATGGGATTTCATTGACCCCAGGGTTCTCCAAGCTTTTTCATTATAGCATGGCGGATGCTGCCTTTACGGTCCTAGTTGCAAATCGCCGAAGGCTATAAGGGGGTCCGGGGGCTATGATATTTAGCATGGCGGCTATGATATTTAGAGTGGCGGGTGCATTTTAGGATGGCGGGGCTCGACGATAGCCTGGCGGGCCGCCAGGCTATAAGTGCTCTTGGAG
Organism: Priapulus caudatus; assembly: GCF_000485595.1. Lineage (NCBI taxonomy): Eukaryota > Metazoa > Priapulida > Priapulimorpha > Priapulimorphida > Priapulidae > Priapulus > Priapulus caudatus. Next base: position 71,040 of record NW_014577383.1, read on the forward strand.
AACCCTGGACCCATCTGCCTGGAGCGAATGACAGGTAGATCTAGCTAATCAACATGGTGATTGTAGCATTCTGAAAACGCTGGCATGTAAGCATGAAACTCAGTTAAAAACTGGTCTAGGATGACGGACGTACCAGCAATATTCAAGGGAATGTGCTTAATGCTCAGATGGATAAGTCCATTCAGGAGGTTTATCGATCACACGTTGATAGTGTGAAGAGAGTTCAAAGACATATGAAGGTTTTAAGTAAGGTCCAGCTCTCAAGTTAAGACATACATTGGGTGTGTTGCAAACTTTGCTTGTGCAGTTATTAACGACAATCACAAAATAAACAATCGCTGATCGTAGCCTTTTCCTCTCCAGCAATAATAGTATGAATCAGACTACCTTTGTATCGGCTAGTTTACTTGAACAGTGATTTATATATGTATGCAGTGTTGTAGTATTTATTATTTGAGAAGTTCATTCCCTGCTTATATGGCACAGAGTTTCTGGCTATGACTCGTTCCTCCGTGGGGTTGGAGCAGAATTGGTTGTAATTTTATAGCAGGGTTTTTGAGCAGAGATATGGTTTGAATGGATGGAAATGTTCAAGAATATCGCTCTTGAGAATGCAGGGATAGGAAAGGGTTAATGCACACCTGAAGAATGACAGAAGTCCCATTTTTGAATCAGAATATGGGATTCACGTACTGTCATTATAATGTGAACAATATGTAAAATATAATAAATTATTTTTAACTTCTTTTATAATTTCATAGCTATGTAAATACAGAACAATCTCCTGATTGTATATGGGACCAAAACCTCAGTTCTAGCACCCCTGACTCTTAACCTATTAGTCTGGTTCTACTGGTCATCATCTTCATCACTGTGCTCGTTATCGTCATTAAGATTATGGTTGTTGGCATCATCCTTGTCATTCTTGTCACTGCTGCTGGTGCATGGGCTGCTGCAGGTTACAACGAATAAAAAATGTCGGTTTATTTAGTGGTGCTAATAACTAATAAAATATAGTGGGCAAGATAAACACAGTAAACACCAATTTGTAGTTGTATAATCAAATAATTCAAATGACTAATAGCAATACAGTTGTTATCGTCGGTAGTGATTGGAGTATAACAAATCATTTGTCACGTAAATCTTGGTTCCAATTAAGTCTATATGACGTCTATTAGTCCGTAGTGATAATTGTAATATAAATTAATACACTATGGTTTTTTAAATGAATGAATATATATTTACAATATTTAAAATAGAAAGTGTACTGAACATATATCGACCAATCCTGTCACACACCCGATGTGTTAGACCTTTAATAACATATATATTATATTATATTATATAACATGTTATATTAAATATTAATTAATTCACTATTGAATTAGTACATATATCTTTGTGTAGTGTGGTGTCTGTAACAGATATTTTTTAGGCATTAATAAAGAATATCTACCCGTTTAGGTGATGTCATATGTGAGGCTGCATGGCTGAAATATTCAAGGGACTTTATACATAATCCCATCGATTGTAAATAGGTTAGCTACAAATATAAGATAAAATGTTGTTAATTCTCAGTGTCATCAAGATGTTCATGTATGTTGTCCCATGTGTATTTATCTAATTGTAATATATATAGGTGGTAAAGGATCTGGTTAGATTTACTATTTACTACCCCATTCACAATGTCATGTCACAGAAGTCATAATCTATGGAGTCGAATCTGGTGAATCAAATGCTTAGTTTGTGTGCTTAGGGTTAGGTTATTGTATCTTGTTTATTTTTGTTAAAGCTCATATGATATACAGCATACCCTCCATATAAATATAGGAAATTAAACATTTTTTACTCATTGAAAATGTATGTTTTTTATATTATGATTTATATTGAACAGCAAGTCTGCAGTCCCATCTAGAAGCTTGTTGACAATAACGCACATGTTGTATTTAACAAAGCCAGATCACATGCATTATTCATGGTGGTGGTCTAAACCATTTTACTGTGACCATTGACAAGGGTGTTGATTGTTAAAGCTTGTGTCCAGTTACTTCTAAGTGGCCTGAAATCCTACTGAATTCAGATTGATCCGATTGACTGATGATTTGTAGTGAATGTATATTGCCACTCAGGTGCATACTAACTTCATCCATGGAAAGTTTGATGTAATCCCAAAATGAACGAATCGGTAGTAGAAGCTGTAGACTAGAAGAACTGTGACATAATAAACTTCTACAAAAGAGTACAATAGATTCTTTATACACATGTATATTTTATTACACTAAACAAACGGAAACACGTATATCAATTGCTACAGTTACACTGTAAGGACCAATGATTACCAAGAGGTTGGTGTTTACTGAGCGGCAGACAAACACACCCACTGGGCTGCACATAATCAGGCATTTGAAGACCAGATCTTTATCATAATCTAGACAATGTCATTTAAAAAATTTAGGGTCCTCCCAGTTTTCCGGGACCTGTATGAACCCTGTTCGTATCACTGTAGGACTATCGTTCATTGTGCTGTCCATCAGTTTTGGCTCATATTTCCGTTCCTAGGTCAATCCGTGTAGAGCCACCTGTAGTACATCTGCTGCCCTCTGTAGTCCATATTTACAAATTCATCATGTTGTCTTGCCTCTGTGTTCTTCATTTACCCGTTCATCCACTCAGCTGTTCTATGATCCATGGTGCTAGAAGACACGATAAAAATACTTATTTATCCAATACGACTGTAACATTAATATGGCATTTAATTGATCACCAATACATTATCAAAACATTTATGCAGTTCCACTCAACATCATTCAGCAAAGGCAGATTTATTTCTGCATTTTCCAGTCAATTAGAGTAGTCTATATTAGTATTATTACTACTAGTACTTATGACTATAGTATTAGTAATAGTTTATACATATGAGTAGTGGCTAGTGAGTAGTTATCGTATCGAAGATACGATCAAGAAGATTGCGTTTGGCGCAGTAACGTTGTCGTGCACGACTTGGTTCGATCTCTGGGAACCTCAACAGGGTCGGGCTTCTCGGGGCGGCCAGCGACTGACGTACATTGACCTACTCAGACGCGATACTGGCCTGCAGTCAGCCGATGAAATTCGGTTAATTATGCTGCACAGACCATCCTGGCATGCCATCACCATTCTTCCTAAGGAGACTCGACCTGATTGATTGATTGAGTAGTGTATCACTGACGCAGAGGGGGTCGTTGTCGTATCAGGTACTACAGATATATACCCGAGGTAGTTTTAGGTTGCTTAGTATAGTAAATGTTTATATTTTTATATGAGGTATGTTTAGGGTTAGGGCTAGGGTACACTTTGTGTATACATATATGTAGTACCTGATTATGATAACGACCCCTTGAGCATCACTGACACTGACAGTGTCAGTGACATTGAGTAAGTATCAAATCACCTGCTCTAACAACTGCTACAACCAAGACAAACTGCTGTATGCTTGATAGCACCTGGCGTTTCGCCTCCTTCTTTTCCGCTTCAGGATCCGCCTTAGCACCTTTAGGCTCTAATCGCATCATCCTGACAACGAAGAAGTCTTAATGAGAACGAATCGAAGTAACTGATCAAACTTGAGCAATGTGCGTTGAGGTCAAAGTTCAAAATGCGAGAGTTGCGCCCCTAGCGGGTGACGTAATAAAATAGTGCAATAGCACATAATTAATTACGCCTAGTTTTACAAATATTTTATATTTTCCGCGCTATAAACAAAAACATTGTGCACCGTACCAAAATAATGGCAAAATAGGACCCCTTACTGACTTTCTCACTACATATGGAATATATTTATTAGTAGCGCATTTGGACATGACGTCATACAAACAACAAGTTGAACTACTTTTATATACCAGCGGAAGACATTTCGTCAGTGTTTATTTGTAAACGTTGTTTTCATGTGAAATTAACCATGAGAATTAATCTAAAAGGGGCCAATCGGCTGCACCTGGAGAACAGCAGAGCGTACAGATGTTGCTGCTGTTGTCATGTCCGCACTGGAACCATTTTTCTAGGAATATGGCATATGGTATTTTTTCAGACTGTTTTCACTGACTAACTTCCCTTTTCCTACTCGGCTACTGTACAGTGTACTGACTACTGACTACTGTCACAGTGTCAGTGGCAGTACTGACCACTATTTATAATAATTTATAGTGGCTAGTGAATTGTGACAGTATTAACGTCTATCCTGCCTCAGTGACCATTCTGTATATAATAACTAGTACTACTACTAGTACTAGTAGTACTAGTAGTAGTAGTAGTAGTAGTATAGTGGATGGCTATCTAACTAACTGGTAATACTAGTATTAGTAATACTAATAGTGCTCTATAATATGGGTCTATGTCCCCCAGGGTACTGCCGGAACGTACCCTGGTCACTATGTGATATGGTTAGGGTTAGGGAGTAGGCGTAGGCGACTCCCTAGACTCGTTAGTGGAGTAGGCGAGGTACAGTCCGGCATATTAGATAGTACCAGGGTACGTTCCGGCAGTACTCCGGGGTACATAGACCCTCTCAGCGGTAATAGTGGTATCATGACATTACGTCATTAGCTAACAACTGTCGGCTCCAATACTTTTAGAGCTCTGGACCAGAGACGTATTGGATGTTATTACGTCTGACTCTCAGCTTGGCTTAGCTCTTCCTGGTGTAGCCCCAGGAGCGAAGGTGCTACACCAGCAGAGCTAAACCCAGCCAGGCAGTAACATGAAATCCATATAACACTGTACCAGAGCAACTAACAAAATTGAGGTGTTGAGTTCGGTCAAAAGATCATATAAAACAAAGCTTCTTCATGCTACACAATCATTTCGTAGACTCCCAGCTTGAGTATTGTATAAACATTCTCATTTCACTTTTAGAAATTATATAAACACCTTAGAAAGAGCCCAAAGGACTGTGACCAAGCTAGTTCACTTCATCAGAAACCTTGACTATAACACAAGATTGGACATGCTAGGTCTATATTCATTGGAACAGAGGAGAGTGAGATGGGGATCTAATTGAAGTGTACAAAATTCTGACAAGCAACAGGGGTAGAAATAAGGAGAAAAAAGAGATGATCCATAAGACCATCTAGTTTGAAATTTAGATGGTCCTCCTAAATTTCAAATTGTTCTCTAAAAGTAATGCGGCGTGGAAGCGTAAGAAAGAGATTTTACATGGTGATAACATGGTTTAATTATTTACCTACAATGAATGTATCAAACGATACAGTAATTGTTTATTGTAAATGGGACCAAAATATGCAATGGTCCATCGGACTATTGACTTTGAAAATCTGATGGTCCTC
>NW_014577383.1:77565-93443 GCF_000485595.1 Priapulus caudatus
AATGTATCAAACGATACAGTAATTGTTTATTGTAAATGGGACCAAAATATGCAATGGTCCATCGGACTATTGACTTTGAAAATCTGATGGTCCTCTGATTTTAAAATTAGTTACACACATTTGCAGTCATAAAAAATGAACCTGTTTAAATGGTTGATGTAAAATTGGATAGTTGTTGTTCAATGTCTATGCGATGTTCTTAGAAGGTAAGCGTCCTATCCCCCTATCAGGATTTGTATGCAGCTCTTGCCAATCATTGTTGTGATAGCAGATTCTAACAGACACACAAGCTCACATTTTGGCATGAACGCGTCAATTTATTTCCGATCTCAACATTTACTGTGATTACAATATATTTCAGTGTATGGTTAGTAAGTACAGAGACGAAGGGAGAGTTCACAATGCAGTCTTCACGCCTCATACACTAAAAATGTCTTATACAAAGGAGTGTGCTTTAGCCACCTAGCATGAATATGCTAAGTGGGCATGGTTGTCTCTCGGACGAAGAAACTTACGACGCGTGTACATGTGCTAACATATATTCCTTGATTTACAGTTCATGAACATGCTGGTTCTGTCCATGATCGGAGTCATGATGTTCCACCCGAACGTGTTCCTGGCTCCTAAAGACAGCCAGGTGCACATCATACCTGTTGACGAGGTGGTGGATGAAGTGATGTCACCGCAGGAATCGACCGTCATCAACAGTAGTGACCCATATGCTCAAGTCGATGATGCATATAGCCTCGACTTGCTGGCATATGGCATTGACAGAAAATGGTCCATACGTATGTTATTGCTATTACATTGTTCACGAGCTATCTTTATCTCCGTGTCTTTCTCTCCCCCTCCCCCTTGTTTTCTCTCTTTATGTCAATCTTTCTTTCTCTTTTTTCTCTATGTCTATGTCTCTTTCTCTCTCTCTCTCTCTGTCTCTCTCTCTGTCTGTTTATGTCTCTCTCTCTCTGTCTCTGATTTCTATCTGCCCCCCTCTCTCTCTCTCTTGCTCTCATTTCTTTTGTTCTCTCTTTCTTCTTCCCCGCTCTCTCACTTCGAAAAAACCCAAAAACAAAGTAGATCTGGATGTTAAACCATCATCAGTGTTGTCTATCAGCGATTATCGTAAATTGAAAATCTTCTGTAGACTAGGAACCCACATGCCATAGCACCAATGCAAGTTAATTTTACACGTGTATGTTTGTGATGTATATGTGGGTACCCGGTTGTGTGTATTTTGCAGAGGATGCACATCTTGGTCTGGTGTTGACAGCCTGCACTTTCTTCATCACCACTCTGATGTGTTATGGGGCTGTGAAGGTTAGCCACTTATCTGTGTAATCCTGGAACAGCAATACATGAATTCTAAGAGTGATTGAAATCAGTGAACTTGTACCGTTCACATACTCCTTCACTCCTCAGTTGAGGCTGTGAACTGTGTCCGAATAGTTGCATTTAATGATTTTGTTTAGAAATAATTTTACTTTTTTTTCTGTATTTCTAGGGTCATCCGGGTTACTTGATGCCGTTCTTCTGCCTCCAAGTGTTCGACTTCTGCGTCACACTGCTGAGCATCGTTGGGTACTGCTCTTATCTGCCGGTTCTGAAGCAGAAACTGATGGAGAACGTGAGTTTCTTTTGCCGTCGGTATTTTACACGAGTCTCTCTGTTCTTCACAACGGAGAGTCTAGGACTCTAGTCTAACAACTCTAGTGCTTCAGGAATTTTATGCTCCATCTAACATTGGTTGCATGCGATGTAGAGGTGATCGGTGTAGTTTTGGCTGAAGTGTGAATTCTTTAATTTAGGATGTTTTTATACTTGCTACTAACGATTTTACAGTAGAGTTGGGGTTAGACATCAGGGTTAAGGTTTTAGAATTGGTTGTGTGATTAGGAATAAAGATTATAAGTAATTAGGGTGACATTAAATTTCACTTGTCCCCATTGCCCAGCATTTATACTCTCATCTTCTGTTTTGTTGTGCAGGTGATGTTTCGTGATGAGTTGGCTCGCATAGATGACCAGTGGTTTGGCGCATTTGTGATGGTTGCCTGCGCCCTGGTTGTCAGCCTGAAGGTGCGTAGGGGGGGGGGCAGAGGAGAAGGAGGGTGACGAGGTTGTTTGCAGTGGGGCTGTGGTTGTCATGTATGGTTTACACAGTACCAGAAGGTGCTGCCATCTATGTTATAAATAAAGTACGGCCTTCTATCATGGCGGTCACATAACCAAGCATTGTACGTATATTATAGTGGTGACCGATCAGTCTGCTTTGAACATGTTTCAGTGTCACTATTTTTCGTAGGTTAACGTATAGCATTGTCGCGTGTGTCTTGTGTGTGAGAGTGTGCATGCGTGAGTGTGTGCATGTCATGAGTGCGTATGTGTACGTACATTTCACATAGAGCAATCGGTGCACGTTCGCCAATTAGTACTTCTGAGTGTTTTTGTTGTTGGCGTGCGTATGGCACGTTTAGTGTGTGTGTCTGTCTGCCTGTATGTGTGTGTGTGCGTGCGTGTGTGTGCGTAAACTAGCTCTGCTGCTGGCGATGTGTGGTCTCTAGGCGGAGGCTTGATGTTGCTGTGGCCGTGTTGTTGCAGGCGTACATGATGGGAGTGGTGTGGTCGTGCTACAAGTACCTGTGTCAGCGTAGGCTGCTGCTGGCCAACAACGTGGATGGTGTCACACACTTCCTCGATGTTGACTCCGAGGTAAGTCGGTCCTTTGCGTCTATCTCACTCCGAAATCTTGCTTCCTTTCCTCCTTCTTTTCTTCGGTCAGTTTTAAAACAACAACTTGGGTGGGATGCAAGATGAGAGCTTATGAGTGCAGCCAGAAGGTGGCGCCAGTCACCACAGTACGATTCTCAATTTAATGCGACATGGCAAGGTTCTGTGTGTTGCAAACGTTTCTCGGAAATTGACCGGGCATTGATGACTGTGATTAGGACTTGGAAGGGCCTGGCAACTGTGTGCGCGTACTCGATAACTACTTGCACGTCCCCAATCTGCTGCAGGCTCTCCTGCCTCCAATGTACGACGATGTGCTCGAGATGAAGAAGTCTGAGATTCCCGACTGTCCGCCACCGGCCTACGCTCCGTAAACATCGGCGAAAATCGACGTCGCTGCGAAAATGGCTTCGGGTGAGCGCGCGGGGATGTTTCCCATCGTCAGCATCGTTTGTGGTTAACGAGTTCTTCGATAAGATCTCGACCAGCACTTGGACATGCTGTTATTGGTAATTTAATCACTTTATGTTATGCTGTGAGGGTTGTGGGACAAAAATCGGCATGAAATGTGCTTCTGGCAACCATTTTTTTTATCACGAGGTGATTCATTTGGGTACATATTGTTGCGGCTGGCTGGGAATATGATTTTTTTCCTGTGGTGCACGTTGCAGGTCCACAACAATTCCGAATTAAAAATATCTATCATATGAAAACAATATTCCTTAAATTTAAACATGTTCTATTGGAACTGTGTATGCGCTAATTTTTATTGTCATAATTAAATTGACCAGTGCTGTGAGATTTTAAAATGGGAAGGTGGTAAAACCGTAACACATAATTTATGATTGTCAATGTATCTATTTGTAGGTGAGCATATGATAAGTAATTTGTGTATATGTACACCATGCATATTTGTATTAAATAGGTAGTATATACTGTAAACACTGAAGCTAGTTATAGATTGGTTAGTCAAAAATTCATATACTAAATTTAATGTCGTTGTAGACAAAAATAACAAGACAAAGACCATTTGATTAGTTGGAACTTTTGAAACTAGCACGTTCTTTTTTCCATGTTGTATATTGACAACAAGAATCCTAATCATTATGGCGTACCGTTTTTGAATTTGCCCGAATTTGATTGTATAACGTGTGGTACTATGTCTCAAAAGGCTTACAAACTAAATATGCATATATGAGCTTTTAATTTTAAATTCTTTTATGTGGTATAAAATCATGTGTGCATATAGTAGTAAGTATACAACTAACAATAAGTATACCCAACAACCAAATAGTGTAATCTTGGTAATAGTAATGAAGTCGTATAGTACTGATGTCTGTTGAGTCAACCTACCCTGATGTTGTATGTGAAAAAAAAGCAGTTTTCCTTCACTCGAGTGTGCATTACTTGAATACAGTTGTGCTCATAGGGTCTATGTCCCCCAGGGTACTATCGGAGGGTACCATGGATACGGTTCGATATATCGGAACGTACCCTGGTAACAATCTGATATGGTTAGGGTTAGGGAGTAGGCGTAGGCGACTCCCTAGACTCGTTAGTGGAGTAGGCGAGGTACGGTCCGACATATTAGATAGTACCAGGGTACGTTCCGATATATCGAACCGTACCCAGGGTACCCTCCGATAGTACCCTGGGGGACATAGACCCTCTCAGCTACAGTTGTATCATATTTACTAGAAATGTTTTGCTCAAGAAATTTTAAACTAGCAGTGTCTTGTCATGGCTGTTTAAATCTTCAAAACTAAGAAGGCACTGTGTATATATATATAATTACGATCAGAATAAAATTTCGTTACGTGATCAACCGTGTTTGGCTTTTTGTTTGTTGTAGATCGTGAGGTGCATCTAGTTGAATAGCGTAAGTGTCGCCTATATTTATGCATATTTTCCAGTGTGTTTGTCTCTCTATCTGTATGTCTGTCTGTCTATCTATAAACGATACAGGCACGTTTCACACGCAGGGGCGTAGCTACGGGGGGGGGGCCTGGGGAGGCACGTGCCCCCCCCATAAATTTTCTGTGCCCCCCCCAGGTGCCCCCCCACTGAAAATTCATGCTTGATGAAAAAAATTTGAATTAAAAACGATGCCGTTAGAACAGTATAATACAATGAAAGAAGGTTTTTAACCACATCTCAATAAAATTATATATTGTGCCCCCCCCACGAAAATGTATGGCCCCCCAGTGCACCCCCGCTGAAAAAATCCTAGCTACGCCACTGTTCACACGGTTTTCAATAATACTAATTGAAATGGCTTCACTCTACCTTTACTCTTTTTATTCGAAAACTTGCTAAATCGATGCTTCACAGCTCAGAGATGAAGCAAATAGAGATTACTGTTAATAGTGAATGAAATAATCATCCTTTATAATGTAACCATATCAGGAGGTACACAGAGAGAGAGAGAGATGGGGGGGGGGGTGAAGATATGGAGAGAAAAAGAGAAGGGGTGAAGATATGGAGAGAAAAAGAGAGAAGGGTTGAATATATGGAGAGAGAAAGAGAAAGAGAGAGAAAGAGCGAGAGAGAGGAGGGGTGGAGTAGACATGGAAAGAGAGGGTGAAGACAGGGCGAGAGAGAGAGAGAGAGAGAGAGAGAGAGAAGGGTGAAGACAGAGAGAGGGTCAGGCTAGACTGGTTCCCGGCCCCATTGGTTCTGCCGGCCCATGAACGAGCACGAACTAGCATGAACGAGCTTGGGAGTGGCGTAGTGGGACGGGTACCAGCCTAACCAGGTCAGGCCTAAGGGTCAACCTATAAGGGTCAGGCTCGAATTCACCTGCCGACTCATGGCGCCACCGTAGAGGCAGAAATAAAACTAATTTAAGAGTATGCCTCATTACAAGTATTATTATGCACTTTATTATTCTATTATGAATTATATTACTGTGAGACATTTACAAGCTCATGGTTACTGACCTCTTGCCGATGTACGATCATTAAATAAATAAATAATTAAAATAGATCAACATCTCTGCCACGCGTGCACTGATTTTGCATAGCAGCACGTGGCAGGAAGAACAATTTCCCGCTCACACTATACGCAAAATACCAGATCAAGAAATAGTTCAAAATAAATAAATGTGATGCACTAGCTGTTTTATTTAACATTGCGTTATAGACGGCTACTATAAATTCGGTAATTACGTATTATTATCTAGTACAAGAGTATTTAATATATTGCTAAAAATACAAAATGGCTCATGGCTGATTTACGGAAATGACGGAGGGCACTTCACCTTTGACCTAACCAAATATGTCAGCTGCTGAAAAACCTCAGCTCCTCAGCTCGCATGGAACGTCACTTGTAATGTTTATTTTGCCTTTGTTGGCAATGGTCAAGCATAGGGTTCAAGCTGTACTCATTACTCAACTCAACAGACAACAAACACCGAGCGTGAAAGCGTGTGCTACTGCTAGTAAACACGTTGTCGTCCGTTGTCGTCCGTTGTGTTAGGCAGAGAAGGGCGGTCAGTTTCTGATCTGCTAAACCTGTTATATCTATGGTTATAAGCACTGTTTAGTGTTTATCTTGCGTTGTCCTACATGCTAGCCTACGGCTACGGCCCACCCGCTCAAGGATAGAGAGCATGTCCAGTAATAAACATCATTCTATCCTATCACCGTCCTGGACATCATCGCTATCCTTGCCCTTGGCTTGAATCGCTCAGGTGACAATATCATTGAAGATGATATCAGAATATTGATACTGATACTGATAGACTCCTACCTGATGATATCTGTAGGCCGTGGCTAGTGGCTACGCGACCGAGAGAGAGAGAGAGAGAGCTGTGCGTGTGTGTGTGAAAGAGAGAGGGGAGGAGAGCGCGAGAGAGGACGGATGAAACGATAGACGGCAGCAGTGCATTTACGGCAATCAGCAGAGCGTCCCGTTGCGCAATCATGCGTGTACGCAAGTCGCGCGGTTACTGTCTGACACTGTGAGTGGCAAACTCCACGACAGATGGCGCTCTCGCTCTGGCTCAATACTACTGTATTATCCTGAGTGTGGGAAGGGGCACTGCATGCAGTTTGTGTGAGTGGATGTCAGGATGCGTAGCCTGGAGGCTAGGCGACCGGTTCCAAACACGTAGCCACTGCGATTTGTAACTAGCCTACGTTGTGTCGCTTGTGTGTGATTTGTGCAACAAGTGGCGTGCAGTGCCAGGCGTTTATGTCAACCCTGACTGGAGTATCCAAGGTATTTAATTAATTCATGTATGCGGTTTAGTAATATTAGTGTTAGCTCTAGTACTGTATCGTACGTAGCCCGCGTACAGTTGCCGCAGGGATATAGAACATTCTATTACGAATGCTAGGGACCAACCCGCTGACTGGCGCTGCTGTAGCCCGACCAGGCTGTGCGACGGATTGTCTATACAGTTACGGTATTCTAACCCTATATACAGCTACCGCAGAGCTACAGCTACAGCTAGCTACTACAGCTAGAGCTACAACTACTACAGCTACAGCTACCTCTATACGGTATTCTAACCCTAGCAATACCGTTTCTTGGAGCTAGCGCTGCTGCAGCGCCACCAAAATGGGCGTTTGAAGTTCGTAAATAATTTTCGTTCACAAGAAATGCCACAAGCAGACATTTCAACGCTAGTTCGAGGTTAAATTTTAGTAGCTGATATAACTTAAGACATATTCACTTCGGATAAGAGGCATTGCTTGCCTACCTCAGACGTTTTATAGCCGCGAGGAACCGTGAATAAGTTGGTCCCTAGCATTCGTAATAGAATGTTCTATAGCCTTGCGGCTACGCGGGCTATTACTACTGGTACTAGTACTACTACTAGTACTAGAGCTATATTAGTGTATGCACGCGATTTTTAGGAAGATGCAAGTGATTGACTTATATTTAGCTGTCTTCACCTGTTGAGCTAATTAATGCTCCATAAGAGTGTTCTCAACTTTGATATCATTAATGATTAATGATTGATAATCATAACCCTAACCCTAACCCTAAGGCCTAACCTAAATGACATTAAACCACAAACTAATATATGACCATATATATGTATATATGTTATTATGACCATTAATGAATTGGGAACACTCTTAATGGAGTATCACCCACCTGTGGCTTAGAGTTAGAGCTGTACGTACTATAACTGCAATGCTCTAGCTGTGATGGGTGATGTAGTGTAGCTAGGGCTATATCATACGTACACACGCACGCACACATAATATATACTGTTACATGTATATCGTTTGCAGATGGACAAGGAAAGGGGTAATACGATTTCCCCGATAGAAGCAGATGGAGATCCCTACACGTTTGATCTGACCAGTGATGACCTAGAAGAGATGCTGGCGCCGGCTGCGACCTTTGATGTGCTCGAAATACCGGACACCACCGTAGCCGAAGATTTTAACGAACCTCCCCGGCAATTCAACACAGCCGATTATGGAGGTAGTATATAGGCAACCCCCTCCTTCTTACTCTAGATATATTCACTTCAGCAATGATGTGTCTGTGTGAACGTTTAAGGGGTTTAATTAGTGGAATGTGAGTCATCAAGTCTCAATTAACCCATCTGTATAAGTGAGGTAGCCATCCCCCCATCCACCTGGTTATCAAGGTTATGGTAGCTAGATTGATCAAGCCATACCATGCAGTTTGCTGTGGTATTTGATTGGCAAGCATTGTCTTTTAAAACATAATTTACATTCTCTCGCAACAATGATTGATTAGAACTACCTATATCAATCACTGCAAGAATATATATGTATATATTTATATATATATTATATATATATATATATCGGTTTTCAAGCACGCTGCCTGTTTTGCATTACATATATATGCACATTCTCTCACTGCTTCCAATATGTCGTTCAGAACACAGGAAGGCTTCCTATAGTTTTCCGCACATGCACAAGCCAATGATGCCTCTCAAAGGCCACCACCACAGGCATAGGAAGAAACGCTCTAGAGCCAATCTCAGAGAGCCGACATCAACCAACTCTACACAGGTACTAAAATCTAATCGAATACTCCCCTTTCTATATTCTTTTGCATACAATTCAGGGATTTATATCATGGATTTTACGATAAGTTTTGCGGAGATTGTTACGAAATAATGTTCGTAGTACTTACGAACATCGTAAATTAATTCTCACAGTTGATGGATACCTATAATGAAAAAATTATGTATGTTTAGATGAATTCACGAGTTTTAGGGCAGTTTAACGAACATGTAACGAGAGTAATTCTGACCGAAATTCCTAGCCTGTCTGTCTCTGTTTCTGTTGATCTCGTGTAAATACAGGTTCGCAATCACAATCCGTCTGCTAGGCCGTAATTCACTAATGACATTCTCGCATGCCAATTAAAACGATGCAGCTCGTTCATTAGCACCGATTACCGACATTGCGTCCGCCACAGGGGGCGCTAGCGGGGGACGTCGCGGACGCTACTGTGACGTCGACGACTCGCAAGCATCAATCTGCGCCCGTGATGCAGTCACCCGCGGGGGACGCCATTACGACGACGGGTAGTCTGTCATCCATGGGAGGCAGAGTCGACAGCGACACGGTGCCGAGCGACACCGAACCGGTAGAGGGGGCGCCACGCATCGCCGAACCGGTAGAGGGGGCGCCACGCATCGCCGAACCGGTAGAGGGGGCGTCACGCATCGCCGAACCGGTAGAGGGGGCGCCACGCGTCGCCGAACCGGTAGAGGGGGCGCCACGCATCGCCGAACCGGTAGAGGGGGCGTCACGCATCGCCGAACCGGTAGAGGGGGCGCCACGCGTCGCCGAACCGGGAGAGGGGGCGTCACGCGTCGCCCACATGTCGTTTGTTTCGGAGAAGCCGCTGAGTCTGCGAGCGCGGCACCAGGCGCAGTTCTACGTCGGCAGCGGCACGCAACTCGCCGAGGACATTGCGGAGGAGGAGGCTGAGGAAATGATAACCCTGCTTAATAAGGAGGAGGTGAGCGTTGAATCGGTGATGCTGCTAGCGCAGGAGGAGGATGAAGATGTCGGGGCAGCAGAGGCTGCCGCATGTCGTCTGTCGATTGTTTCGTAGTGACTAGTGAGTCTATGATATTTCGTGCTACAGAATCGATCTCACGGTGGCATAGGGATGTTTTAAGCCATGTGTTTGTAGTGTAGAGTAACTAGCGCTGTATACTGAGTATCTACAGTATTTCACTGTGGTATCTATCTGGTATACACACATTCCTTCACCATCAGATAGTAGCACCAGGCACTATTTGCACTGCTATGTTGAATAAGGATGTGGATAACTGTTTCATCTTTGAGAGTTGGGTGCTGTAATGTGTCTATATGCATGGGACACTAGGGGGCGCCTTTGTGTCCAGTAACACCGGTGGATGCAGGTGACTTGTGATTATGTGATGTGGAGGAAATTGCTTGCCATTTTCAGAGTGATAAAGCTGTCCCACCTCCACCGCCACCGGTCACAATAGGTGAGAGAAATCAATGCTTAGATAATAAATATACATGGGAATCAACACTTAGCTGTATGAATAGCTAATGGATATGAACTGGGGGTGGCTATGTGGGCTATTGGGGAGTAGGTACTAGGTAGGAATGTAAAATCTCTGTTTGGGTGAGCACGAATTAATTGTAATTGTGTGTTTTCTGCAGTTGTTCTTGAAGTTTTGTACTTGAACTCCGCCCAGAAAGTTGCGAATTTTAGAAACACTTTGCATTCGTGTAGGTTCCGGGGAGGCATCACAATCAGATGCAGCAACGCCACCGAGGAAAGTGTCGTTTGTCCTAGGTAGGTCTCATTGTACTTCCACTGATGGCTGCTGCTGGTGATGGTTGCTGTCCTAGCATGAATTTGGTAGTGAGTCATAACGTCGATCTGGTGCTGTTTGCAGTTTGGTGCCCCCTTGCATTTTTCTAGGTCACTGATAGTATGTTTATCTGCAATCAAGGTGTCCTGTATAACTGTGGTCATACAGTGATTACTGGGGATAACTTCTAAAAATAACCACTGTATGCACTTATACAGTAGCCACAAAAAAGGTCATGACTCATTTGAAATATATCGATGTGGTACCTCCCTGCGTTAGGACAACCCAGGTTACGTAAATCATCGTGATGGGATCAACAATAATTCACTCTTTCGTAATTTTACACAGGAGTACGTTGGGTTTCCTGTTTAAACGGTAGCATGCTCGATCACTGTAAATGAAATTAACATGATAATTATGCAGTAAGCCTGTAAGCTGAAAACATGTCGCCCGGGGCATCTTTGATACGTTTTTCGTACAGCTGTTGCAGTAGACACTCTGAACAACTGAAAAAATTAGAAATTAAAATTTTTTTTTGAGGTTCTTTTTGCAACCCCCCCCCCAAAAAAAAAAATTCGGGGGCTACTTTTTCATTTTCCAGGGCTTTTTTTCCACTTTCCAGGGCTGTTTCCTCAAATATACGCACAAGCACAGTAGCTAATACACACTGCCTGTACGAGCGAGGAGGATCGATTGTTTATACGCGAAGTCTCTTGCGGCTGGGGTCCAGGGCTCGCGTAAGGGCCCTGGAAGCTCAGGGGGTTTGAGAAAGCGGCCCGCGAGTCACGTGTATGGCTGTGCACATCGACGCTGCGTAAGTGCCTGCTGGCAGGGGTGGCATTGATTGAAGTACGGGGGGGGGGGCACGATTGTTTCAGCGCGGTACTAATCACTACTAAAATGTAGGGTAGGCATTGCTGGACTATGAGAGAGCGACAGCAACTCTTTCGGGGAATTGACGAAAAAGCTACAATCGGGAATGACACACGAGTGTGCCGGCAGGGAAAAATGTACGTGTGAATTTCATTAGGATTTTCTATGGATTACCGTTCTATAATCCTACGGGTCGTTGGTCCTACGGGTCTACGTAGGCACGCCCGCAGGCACACACGCACGCACGCGCGCAGGCACGCACGCGCGCAGGCACACACGCGCGCAGGCACACGCAAGCACGCCCGCAGGCACACCGGCACACACAGGCACGCACGCGCGCAGGCACACACGCAAGCACGCGCACAGGCACACACGTATATACACGCGGGCGGCGGCGTGCGCTTGATTGAATGCAATACAGTACAGTACACACATGCATGCTTAAATGGTAAACACTTGACAGTCACACCGTATAATGAATTCTACCGCGCCGTGGAACCGGCTGCCGCTAGCGGCAGAGGCCTAGGCATCGCAGCGCAGCAACGCCGAGCGAAAGCGGCAAGGCGCGGGACCGACCTGGACAATCGATTTCCAGGGCGACTTTTTCTTTTGGGGTCGCCCCCGATATCATGTTTTCGGGGGCTCTTTTTGGCATTTCGAGGGCGAAATCGCCCGCCGCCCCCATGTATTTTTTTCCCTGCTCTGACCTATGAATGAACTACGGTTTCTGAAATGTCCCTGTAGTAGTTAAATTGACTACGTCACGAATTGTCTATGGTAATATTTGTAAAATGTTTTTTGCCATTTTTTTACATTAAAAGTAAGAACTAACGGGACTAAACGTATCGTCAAATTCTCACCTGATAAGATTGTTTCTCAACTAGTTAAAAATCCAAAAAACCTGGACGATTTGATATTATGTTCCTGACATTAATTGCTTGCTATGGGCTATGTATGAGTCACGAGTGTATGTTTATATCAAACCATATAGTAAAATAGGAAGTATAATGCAGCAATTTAACCATAAAAAGTGAACAGAATTACTTATATTTTGTTAAAAAGTGGAAATATTTTTTTATTTTTACGATTGACGGTGACGTAATCACTTTAACCCCTCTCTGTTCGATATACATACTCCCTGTGCAGGTAGGTGTGGTATTTCTAGAGCACTCTGTCTGGCACTATGTACTATCTATACTAGGATGGTCTGGACAATTTTACCGTACTTGAATTTTTATTTACGACTTCACCACACACGTTCTGACTGTAGTTTATTGCGCTGGTTCTCTCTCTCTCTCTCACTTTCTCTCCCTCCCTCTCTCTCTCTCCCTCTCTCTCTCCCTCTCTCTCTTTCCCCCTCTCTCTCCCTCTCCCCCTCTCTCTCCCTCTCTCCTCTCTCTCTCTCTCTCACTGTGGGTATTTCTCAAGTTTTTCTAAAATATTTTTTCAATGCGGAAAGTTGCCAGCAATTTCACTTTGCCTGGTAAACGTGATTAAAGTTAACGTGCGTTCTAACGTGATTTTTTGTGAGTTTTTTTTCTAGCTGCAAGGTTGTGCAAGACGCGAAAAAAATTCAATAATTACCCAAGCCTATATATATATACGGTGGTTATAAATACGTCGTATCCCATACACTAGATTCTCTGTGCACATGCCATACAATGCAGTTCTGATTTTTATCCCCGGGTTAAGGAAACAGCTAGAACTGGGGGCAAATGGAAAGAGATTGAAGAACTGTTGCGAATAGAAAAACTGAGCGATGGTAAATTATTGATATTATTGATTATTAATTTCTGTTGAGAGTCGAGGGTAGTGGGCAGCTCATCTGTCTGGCGTTTGTCCCGCGTGCAATAGATTGCTCTCCTCAAAACGCAAGGCCTTCTGACTTGGATTCTTTTCTTTTCGACTCTAAAATGTCGCGCGGTCATACATTTAATACAGCTCTCACATGTTCATTGTACGTTAAGCAACTGTCTGTAATATTTTGTATAGCAGCCTAGGATACGTTAGAGTGACTTTGGGTACCTGTCCAGGGAGGTAGTAGAAGTTACAGTTTAATAATTAAATACATAATGAATACATTAATGAATACATAAATCATTAACCGGTGATGATTTAGAAAATCGGATGGTCTGGCATGGCACTGCTCCTGCGGTTGCTGGAAAATCAGTGGAAAAACACAGTAGACATACTTTCTCTCCGTATATATATATACAGTGGAACCCCGATTTTACACGCCCCGATTTAATGCGAATTCGGATATAATGCGATGAGCCGTTGGACCCCCTTTTTTCGCGATGACGTTTTATGTACCCAAACCATCACGATATAACTGGGCTACACTGTATATATCTTTATTTCAATCCTGGTTATAAGCGCGCCAGTTCCAAAACCAGTTTGAATAATTGTAGGTGTACTAGATGCAGAAAAGCTAGCATCGCGATTAGGTGGATCACACCACCGATGACAGTTTTATTTGTCCTAGGTAGGTCATCGCACTCTTAATTCTGCTCTTCTATCTCATCGACTTATCCAGAGGATATGCGATACCCTTACGTCAAAGGACGTTACAGTAATGTCTAGCTGACGGTGTTTCGCCTGTGAGCTGGCATGTATGCACCTTCTGCTGAGAATGCACATTCATGCATATCAGTGGAATTGCTGCTTTAAGTAACTGCTGCAGTATTATGATTAAACTGATGAGGGGCTGTAGCTATATGTGGCTTGTTCCATCGCTGAACTTGCCTTGCAACCACCATCCCGAGTGGTGTGTAAGGGTGGATTGCGTTGAAAAGATTTTGAAAGAAGGATGGTTGCAATTTCACATGTAAGCGACGCAAAGGGAAATTAAATTTAAGAAACAAATGCCCCTGTTCCTACCACACCATTCCTCTCGCCCTGAGCCTCATTTTGCATCCTACACTCATTGCGATACCTACACCTCCAGCTGTGAAACTACTGTCTTCGTGCGTGGTAGTGTGCTGGTAATCATGCTGCACTCTCTTACAGTAAGACCCTGCGTTACAAAGTTAATGCGTTCTAGAAAAAAAATATAATTTAATACCAAATATCATTAGGAAATCCTATTTTCCAGCTGCTTTTCATCATGTAATTGGAGATGCGTTCTCACATGCGCACGCACGCACGCACGCACGCACGCACACACATTGATTATGTAATGGGTGATAGAGGGAAGTAGAGTTTTTAATAAGAATTAGTACCCAGTATTTGGAGTACACTTGGGAAATGATTGCCGGAACATGTACATTATGTAAACAGGGGACATGTAAGCATGTCCTCTACAGTTTTGGAAGCCAATCTAACCAGCTGTTAGCTCATTACAAAGGTGGCTTACTGGAATTCATGGCAGCTGGCTGAACGTGCATATACATTTTGTTAATGTTAGCGATGTGATATTAGGCATGCCAAGTGTTTTGAACACATTCATTCCTTGATAGTAACGTTTAAGCAACTTTTTATTTCACATCACAAGTTCGGTGGTAAAATATGCAAATTAGGTATGCGCAAATTTTCGTAACGCAGATTATTACTGTATTACGTGGTAACAATGGTGTGTGTGCGGTTTCTGTTTTGGGTTGATACCAGCATTTGTTGTCCGTAGTTTCTACAGCGTTTTATTTATTTTGCGATCGAAAAACGCGCATTCTAAAAGCATTAATTGTATAAATAAAGTTGAGTTTGTTTAAATTTTAAGAAATAAATTTTAATGTGCAGGACATTCCGAGGCATCAGAAGCGTCACGATTAGCTGGGTCTGACATATCAAGGAAAGGTTCAACGGATCTAAGTAGGTCATCGTTCCCATCTCTTGTCTTTTGATAGTTAGAGAGGGAGGTCTCGTGGTAGAAGTGAGGCCTGAGGCATTGTCGGCAGTGCATACACGTGCAGAATGTTTACACACATCGCGATGTCAAATTGCTGCTGGCATGCAGCAGGTGTATATCAATCATATATTCTGACAAAAACAACCAGTTTTTTACGCTGGTGCGTGTGTGTGTACAGTTAATCGGTAGATAGAAACCTGAAATAGCCAGAACTTGGCGAGCAATTTGCACCTGCTTCTGTTACGTAGTTACAGAATCTAGGTCGCAGGTTGTATTTGAAATGTAAAACGAGCACGTTTTGGAGTCGGGCAATGTGTACCTGTGTAGTATTGTTACCTGTGTATCTGTATACCTGTGTAGTATTGTTATCTGTGTATCTATGTAGTATTGTTACCTGTGTATCTGTGTAGTATTGTTACCTGTGTATCTGTGTAGTATTGTAATAATTGTTGCAAATTACATGTCACGGCTCCAGCAATGTAGTGGTAAAGTTTTAGAGAGGTAGACGTGCATGGCGTAGTCATGAAAGCTAGGAGAAAGTGTGTCTCACAGGAGCACTAACGGTTACTACAAGGGAAGGCGACCAGGGAGTTTGCGAGAGAGAGAGAGAGAGAGAGAGAGAGAGAGAGAGAGA
>NW_014577383.1:95651-98762 GCF_000485595.1 Priapulus caudatus
TATATATATATATAGTGTATCTATGCACGCACGTACGCGCACATACACAAATTACGTTTCAGTAGAAAATCCACGTTATAATCACGTTATTGTAAATATTGATTATATATTTGAGATTGATATATTGAATATTATTTCAACGTTGCCAGGACCCTATATACAATAACGTTATGTTAACGTTACATAAAAACGTTTTTACAAACGTTTAGACAACGTTATAAAAACCCTACACATTTACGTTATATAAACGTTACAAAAAACGTTAAACACACTTTTGCATAACGTTATAAAAACGTTTTAATAACGTTTTTGTGTTAGCTTGGATGGTACCCATCGAGATCCAAATAGGTCTTTCTTTGTGATCCTGTTGGGACCCATGTTAATTGCTCAGGAGTAGATAATAGGGAACCTAGCTATTATCTACTCCTACTTATCTACTCCTACTGTTCCCTATTATCTACTCCTGATGTTGATCCCTGTTGGGTACTAATGGAGTACGATACACGTGTTGTATATATATAATCAGGAGTTAATAAAGACAAAATTTGTCTTTATTAACTCCTGATATAATCAGGAATTTTGATACACTCCTGATATAATCTATATGGTAGTTAATCGATATTGTGTATTTGTGATCAATACTGGCAAGATCATCTATATTATTAATATTCTATCTATATATAATCAGGAGTAGACAATAGGGAATCTATATTATCTACTCCTGATATAATCTATATGCTTGTTAATCGATATTGTGTATTTGTGATCAATACTGGCAAGATCATCTCTATGATTGTTTATCGAGAATTCTTGGTTGTATGTTTCATGCAGGAATGTCGAGTGCAGACGACGATGACATGAAGGATCGCGAAGACGGCTTGCCAAGACGACGCAGGATAGGAGTCCAACATAGGTGCCGCTCTCTCTCTCTCCCTCTCTCTCTTCTTCTTCTGCTTCTTCTTCCTTTCCTCTCCCTCTGTCCCTCTCGTTTTATCGCCCCATCTCCCTCTCCCTCTTCTTCTTCTTCTTTTGCTTGTTTTAGTTCCCTCTTCTCCTCTAGCTCTCGTTTTTTTTGCCATATGGGCCTGCTGGGGATGTAGATTTCCCAGTAATATGTCAATCCGTTCTACATTCCATTTGCCATTTTGTAGAATTTCCATGCAGGCCTCAGAAATTCTGGTGCCCTAGGTCCGGTTCTGTTTATCTATTTATTTGTGAAGCTCCCTATCCCCAATCTTTCTGCTGCTGTTCAGTCTGATCTGGTCGTCATATTACCATATGTGCAGGCATCACTTGTAATAATATTGCATGTACACTCGTACATGTGTGCACATGTGTGCGTGCGTGGTGCGTCCGTGTGCTTGAGTATGAGTATGTGTATGTGTGTGTGTGTGTGTGTGTGTGTGTGTGAGCGTGCGTGCGTGCGTGCGTGCGTGCGTGCGTGCGTGCGTGCGTGCGTGCGTGCGTGCGTGCGTGCGTGTGTGTAAGTGCATGCGTGCGTGCGTGTGTGTAAGTGCATGCGTGCGTGCGTGTGTGTAAGTGCGCGACCGTCCGTCCCTCGCCTGTGTTTGTAACACACGGCGCATCATCGCTGCAGCGAGGCGCCCTCTATACCGGAGCAGCAGCAGTCGCGGCGGCGGAAACGCTCGGGGCAGCGCAATGAGATGGAGCAGCGGCGGAGAAAAGGAAGCCATGTGATGTTCCACAACGACAACCTGCTGCAGCGCATCCTGGAGGCGGACATGCGCGGCAGCGACACACTGCATGAGACGAGCGACGAGACGGACGACGAGGCTGGACCCCTCGCGAGACGTGAGTCGTTAGCGCGTGTCTCGGTCACGTGTCTCAATCGTGTCTCAATCATGTCTTGATCGTGTCTCAATCGTGTCTCGTGGTCGTGTCAGGCCTCGCGAGACGTGAGTCGTGAGCGCGTGTCTCGGTCGCGTGTCTCAATCTTGTCTTGCGGCGCGCACATCTCTCCTGTGTTAGGCCTCGAGACATGAGTCGCTCGCGAGACGTGAGTCGCGAGTCTTGAGTCTTGGTCGCGTCTCGCGGTGCGAGTGTGCCACGTGTCATGCCTCACGAGACGTGAGTCGGTGTCTCGGCAGTGTCTCGCTGCGCGCGCCCTCGCGTCTTTTTAACAGTGCGTCACCCTTTCCCGATCGGGGGCTTCTATACCTACCAAGACCCTGACCAATCCGAGTGAGTTTAGTCCGTAGTGCAGCGGTTCTTAACCTTTTTTGAGTCATGGACCCCTCTGAGAATCTGGTGAAAGCTACAGACCCCTCCCCAGAAAAATGCACGTAAGCACGTAAACACAAGACTTTGAATGCTCATGGGTTACGGACCCCTGAAGCCCATCCACGGACCGCAAAGGGGGTCCGTGGACCACAGGTTAAGAGTGGATTGGTCAGTCGTGTGTCTGTCCGTCTGCACAGATGACGCGCTGTCGTGCGCCCTGCGGCGGACCAGCACGTATCAGACGGGGCATCGGCGTCGTGTGTCAGCCGCCATCCACCACCACAGGCCGAGCGTGCCAGGCATGATGCTGCAGGACGAATACATAGGGCCGAAACCAAAGAAGTGGGACCACATACCACACGAGGTGAGGTGGGGTGCGTCGGGGCAGATCGTGTTAAAGTTAAGGGGGCCTGCGTGGGCGGATCTTTTGAAAGTTAATTTAGTGTAAGTGTAAGTTTTAGTGTAAATTTACTCTCTCTCTCTCTGTGTGTGTGTCTCCCCTCTTCGCTCGCTCTCTCTCTCTCTCTCTCTCTCTCTCTCGCTCTCGTGCTCGTCCTGCAGGTCATGCTCGCCATCTCTCCTCTCATCTCGGTCTCTCTCATCTCTCTGGCTGCTGTCTCTCGTCTCTCTCTCCTCTCGTCTGTGGTCTCCTGCGAGTTGCGTGGCGGTCTCTCTGGCTCTGCTCTGCTGCTCGTCCTGCTCTCTCTCGTCTCTCTCTGCTAGCGCGTCCTCTTCTCTGCTCTGCGTGTCTCTGCTCTCTCTCTCTCTCTGCCTGCGTCACTCGTCTGCTCTCCTCTCTCTCGTCTTCTCTCTCTCTCTCTCTCGTCTCTCTCTCTGCTCTGATCGTCTCTCTCTTCTTTCTCCTCTCTC
>NW_014577383.1:98787-109756 GCF_000485595.1 Priapulus caudatus
TCATCTCTTCGTCTTTTGGTTGTCGAGTGCTGACTAGTCGTTAGTTACGAGAAAGGACAGAAAAACGCATATTACATCCTGGCGACGGTCTCGTGGGTTAGAAGTGACCGGCCTGAGGCATGTTGTCGGCAGTGCGATACCACGGCAGAATGTTTACACACATCGCGATGTCCAAATTGCCTGCTGATGGTGGCATGCAGCATGTATATCAACATATTATTTCCTGACAAAAAAACAACCAGTTTTTACGCTGCTGAGTTGCGTGGGTGTACAGTTAATCGCGTAGGATAGAAACCTGAAATAGCCAGAACTTGGCGAGCAATTTGCACCTGCTTCCTGTTACGTAGTTTACAGAATCTAGTGTCGCAGGTTGTATTTGAAATGTAAAACGAGCACGTTTGAGTTCGGGCAATGCTGTACCTGCTGTAGTATTGCTTACCTGTGTATCTGTATACACTGTCTCTTAAGTATTGTTATCTGCTTTATCTATGTAGTATTGTTTACCTGTGTATCTGTGTAGTATTGTTACCTGTGTATCTGTGTAGTTATTGTAATAATTGTTGGCAAAATTACATGTCAGCGGCCAGCAATGTAGTGCGTAAAGTTTTAGAGGGTAGACGCTGCATGCGCGGTAGTCATGAAAGCTAGCGAGAAAGTTGTGTTCTCACAGCGAGGCGACTAACGCGTTTACTACAAGGGAAGAGCGGTACCAGGTACGTTTGCGGAAGAGAGAGAGAGAGAGAGAGAGGAGCAAATGAGCCGAGAGAGAGAGAGAGAGAGAGAGAGAAGAGAGAGAGAGAGAGAGAGAAAGAGAGAGACAGAGAGAGAGCAGAGAGAGAGAGAACGAGAGAGACGACGAGAGAGATGAGAGGACAATGAGAGAGAGAGAGAGCAGAGAGGAGAGAGTGAGAGAGCAGAGAGAGAGAGAGAGAGAGAGAGGAGAGAGAGAGAGAGAGAGCAGAGAGAGAGGAGAGAGAGAGAGCAGGAGAGAGAGAGAGAGAGAGAGAGGAGAGAGAGAAGAGGAGAGAGAGGAGAAGACGAGAGAGAGAGAGAGAGCAGAGAGAGAGAGAGATGACGAGAGCAGAGAGAGCAGACCGAGAGAGAGAGAGCGACGAGAAGAGAGGAGAGAGGAGAGAGACGAGATCGAGACTGACAAGAAGAGATCAGACGAGAGAGAGAGCAGCGAAGCAGAGAGAAGAGCAGAAGAGGCGAGAGAGAGAGAGAGAGAGAGAGACGAGTAGAGCAGGAGACGAGAGCGAGGAGGACAGAGAGGGCAGAGAGAGACGAGAGAGAAGAGAGAGCAGAGAGAGATGAGAGGCAAGAGAGAAGAGAGAGAGAGAGAGAGAGAGAGAGAGAGAGCAGAGAGGCAGAGAGAGAAGAGAGAGAGAGAGCAGAGAAGAGAGAGAGACGCCAGAGAGCGAGCAGAGGAGAGAATAGAGAGGGGAAGAGAGAAATAGAGAGCAGAGAAGAGAAGAGAGAAATAGAAAGAGAGGAGTGTGAGAGAGAGAGACAGAGCAAAGAGCAGCATGGGGAAAAGAGGAAAATAGAGAGAAGCAGAGAGAGAAAGAGGGAGAGAGAGCTGTGTGCAGAGAGAGAGGAGATGAAAGAGAGAGCGGAAAAGAGGAGAAAATAGAGCAGAGAGAAGAAAATGAGCAGAAATAGAGAGCCAGAGAGAGAGAGAGAGAGAGAGAGAGTGATTGTGTGAGAGAGAGAGAGAGAAAGAGAGAGGGGAAAAGAGAGAAATAGAGAGAGAGAGAGAAAGAGAGGGATAGAGAGATAGAGTGTGCGAGAGAGAGAGGGAGTCCTGAAGTCTCCCCAACCTGGGAGTATCCTCTCAAGATATCTGGTCCGCTCTTATATAGGTGGCACCTTGCTTTCCACGACCCTACTCGCCATCGATATTCGCCAGTGATGGCTGAGAGAAAATGACGATGCTTTCTGAATTCATGCTCGTTCATTTAGTTCTCTCCTTTCCTTCTCCTCAGCAAACTGCATCATTCCTGTGGAGTCGAACTGTGAACTGTGTGTGGGTCACGCTGTACGTGTCTATCCGTCTTTATTTATTTTCTCTCTGGATATATTTGCCGAGGCGTGTGTGAGCCGCAGGAGGGTGGCAGAGTGCTACGCACACACTATAGGTCACCGTGGAGCACACACAGTGACACGTTTGCAGATAAGCACATGACAGGGGGTTGGATGTCCACAAAATCCCGCTGAATTACGTCTGCAGAATGCGCATGAACACCAGGGCGTAGCTGGGGGGGGGGGGGGGTACGTGGCCCCCCACAAATTTTCTGTGCCCCAGGTGCCCCCCCCCCCCCCACTGAAAAGTCATGCTTAGATAAAAAAAAATTGAATTAAAACAATGCCGTTAGAACAGTATAATACAAAGAAAAGTTATATATTGTGCCCCCCACGAAAATGTAAGGCCCTGGCCCCCAGTGCCCCCCCCCCCGCTAAAAAAATCCTAGCTACGCCACTGATGAACACCGCCGCAGATCTCATGATTACCGTCGAATTTCGCCTTAGATTTCGTCTCTTCCGTCTACGGTTTAGGCGAGGATGTTGTTTTGTAGCTAACCTGTTTTAATAAATAAAATATATTACTACATCTACCGCGCGGTTTGCTCGCTACTATCCACGGAGTTTGTTAACCTGGGTGGATTCGCGCGCGCTCGACATTCTGGTCTGGTCACCTAATTCTGTCTTTCTGTCCACTGCGGTCCACTCGCTTATCACCCTTCACCTAGATAGGGATCTACAGTATTCGACCGTGCTTTCTGGGTTTGGCAGTCTCCCCACCCCCTTCACCCCCACAAATATCCTCCCACTAGATATTTCTGTCTGTTATGTACTTTGCTCATAGTGCTTTGTAAAGGAAAACGAATATCCATTTGTTCATTATTACTTGCAGATTTGCCATCTAGGTGGTATAGGTGGTATAAGTGGTATAAGTTTCTTTACTCCCCAAGTCGTTTTTTTGCGTTCCACACATCCAACATCACATTGTGCAACTTGTCACATTGTATAGCTTTGTGATTCTTATAGGTTAGATTCTTGATGATCTAATCTTCAGTTATCCGACATTCTTTTTTATCCGATGCAGTTAATCGGGGTTCTATATATGTGTAGTGTACAGGGTTGTACTGCGCACGCATGACTGCTATTTTGCATAATCCTGTGTTGCCTGGAGTGGTCTCTCAGTGTGTCCCATACCAATGTTGACATAGATTTGTTTGCTTGTCTGTGATAGTGATTTATGTTTGTACTGTATATATCTTGATTGTGGTTTATGTATTTGTATTGTTTTATTGTTTGCGGATATTGGCAAGTGAAAAAAGGAAGTGTTTCTTTCAATCGAACCAAAGCCAGAAGTGAGGGCAAGTCCATGCCAAAAAATTCTTACTAAAACATTGGGTAGACCTTACCCCAAAGAGAGAAAGCAAATATGGGAGCCAAACTTCAATCACTGTTTTTTAAACAATTACTAACAATATTTCCGTACCCTATTATTTTAGTTATGCTGTGGAATGATTATTATTAAAGCATATTTCATACTTATACTCCACTTTTAATCCACGTTTAATCTGTAAGTTGTTTTCACGCATTTATACGTTATTTTCGAATATCCGACCACCTGTCAATCCAGTTTAGGTCGGACTAAATTTTTATGAATTTACCATGAACTAGCAAAACTGTTTTTAATATATACTAATATGCCACGGCAATATCTGAAACTATTGGTGACATAACATTGTTTATTTTCTCTACTTGAGAGAGCTAGATTGTATTACAAAGGTGACAACTATATTTTTAATGCATCCACGCAATGGAAGATGTGTGTCATAATGAATCTCTAGTATTACTAATCTTCATCTCTATGATTGCATATATATTATATATTTATTAATAATATTTATATATATATATATATATATGAGTAGTATAGTATATATTATTAATATTCTATCTATAATAATCAGGTAGTAGACAAGTAGGGAGGGAATCTGATATTATCGTGACTCTGATATAATCTATATGCGCTTTGTTAATCGCATATTGGTATTTGTGGATCAATTGGCAAGATCATCTCTATGATTGTTTATCGAGGAATTCTTGGTTGTATGTTTCATGAGAGAGGAATGTCGAAGTGCAGGACGACGATGACATGAAGGGATCGCGACAGGCGCGGCACGGCGTTGCCCAAGACGACGCAGGATAGGAGTCCAACATAGGTGGCCGCTCTCTCTCTCTCGCTCTCTCCTTCTTCTTCTGCTTCTTCTTGCCTTTCGGCTGCTCCTCTGTCTGCCTCTCGTTTTATCGCCATCTCCCTCTCCCTCTTCTTACATTTTCTTTTGCTTGTTTTTAGTTGCCCCTCTTCTCCTCTAAGCTCTCGTTTTTTTTGCCCATATGCGGCCTGCTGGGCGTGTTAAGATTTCCCAGTAATTATGTACAATCCGCTTTTACATTCCATTTGGCCATTTTTGTAGGAATTTCCATTGGCAGGCCTCAGAAATTCTGGTAGCCCTAGGTCCGGATTCTGTTTATCTATTTTATTTAGTGGAAGCTCCCTATGCCCCAATCTTTCTGCCTGCTCTTTTCAGATCTGATCTGGTCGTCCATATTACCATATGTGCACGGCTCAACTTGTAATAATATTCATTTAGCACTCGCTAGCATGTGTGCACATGTGAGTGCGGTGCAGTGGTGGCGTTCCGTCGTGCTTGAGTAATGGTATGCTGCTATGTGTGTGTGTGTGTGGTTGTGCAGCTGTGCTGAGTGAGCGTGCGTGCGTATGGTGGCGTGCTGTGCGTGCGCGTGCCGTGCGCTGGCGTGCGTGGGCTCGTGCGTGCGTGCGTGCGTGGCGTGGCGTGCGTGCGTGCGTGCGTGCGTGCGTGGTGCGTGCCGTGCGTGCGTGCGTGGCGTGCGTGGCGTGCGTGTGTGTAAGTGCGCGTCGCGTCGTCCTCGCGCTGTGTTTGTAACACACGGCGGGCATATGCTGCTGGCAGCGAGGCGGCCTCTATACGGGAGGAGCAGCAGCAGTCGCGGCGGCGAACACGGCTCGGGCACGTCGCAATGAGGATGAGCGCAGCGGCGGAGAACAGGAAGCCATGTGATGTTACAACGCAACCTGCTGCAGCGGCATCCTGGAGGCGGAGCATGCGCGGGCTAGCGACAGTAACTGCAATGAGACGGAGCGACGAGTACGGGACGCCGAAAGGCTGGACGCCCTCGCGAAGACGTGAGTCCGTTAGCGGGCGTGTCTGCGGTCACGTGTCTCAATCCGTGTTGCTGGCAAGTGCATGTCTTGATCGTGTCTCATCGTGTCTCGTGGTCGTGTGCAGGCCTCGCGAGAAGCGTGAGTTCGTGAAGCCGGCGTGTCCTCGGTCGCGTGTCTCAATCTTGTCTTGCGCGCGCACATGCTCTCTGTGTTTAGGCCTCGAGAGCATGAGTGCGTCGCGAGGAGCGTGAGGGTCCGCGAGTCTTGAGTCTTGGGCGCGGTCTCGTGGTGCGAGTGTGCCAGCGTGTCATGGCTGGCAGCGAGAGCGTGAGTGGCGGTGTCTGCGCAGGGTGTCTCGGCTGCGCGCGCCGCCTCGGACGTCTTTTAGAGCGAGTCTCCCGATCGGTCGCGCGGCTTCTATACCATACCAAGACCGCTGACAAAATTCGCGAGTGAGTTTAGTCGTAGTGCAGCGGTTCTTAACGCTTTTTTTGAGTCCATGGGCCTCTGAGAATGCTGGTGAGAAAAGCGTACAGACGCCTCCCCAGAAGAAATGCACGTGAAGCCGGTACAACAAGACTTTGAATGCTCATGGGTTACGACGCCCCTGAAGCCCATCCACGGACGGCGCAAAGGGGTCCCGTGACCCACAGGTTAAGCAGTGGATTTGGTCAGTCGTGTGTTCCCCCCCCCCCTGTCCGGTCTGCGCAGATGACGCGCTGTTGCGTGCGCGCTGCGGGGACGAGCACGGTATCAGACGGGATCGGCGTCGTGTGTCAGCCGCCATGCCACGCACCAGCAGGCTCGAGCGTGCGCAGGCATGAATGCTGCAGGACGAATTAGCATAGGGCTCGAAACCAAAGATAGTGGGAGCCAGCATACCAACGAGGTGAGGTGGGGTGCGTCGGGGCAGATTCGTGTCTTAAAGTTGGGGGCCTGCGTGGGCGGAGTCTTTTTAACGTTGTTAGTGGTAAATTTGACTGCTCTCTCTCCTCTCGTGCCGGCCGCCATCTCTGCTGTGTGTGCGTTGGCGTCTTTCTGCTCTCGTCTCTCTGCCTCTCTCGTCTCTCGTCTTCTCTCGATCTCTCTGCTCTCTGCGTCTCTCTCCTCTCTCGGTCGGTCGGGTCTCGGTCTCTCTCTGTCTCTCTTCTCTCCTCTCTCATTCTTCTCTCTCGTCTTCTCTCTCTGTCGTCGCTCTGTCTCTCCTCTCTCTCTCGTCTCGCTCTCTCGTCCTCTCCTCTGCTCTGTGTCTCCTGCTCCTCTCGGTCCGTCGTCGTCCTCATCTGGTGTGGTTGGTGCGGCCACTTCTGCGCGGGCGATCATTCACTCTTCGTTTCGCGCATCTGCTCTCCGGTGCTCCGTCGCTCCTCTCTCTCGGTGCTCTCTCCTCGCATCCCTTCTGCCTCGTGCTAATCGTCTCTCTCTCCTGTGCAGTTCTCTTCGTTCGTCGTTCGGGGTCCGGGCTCGGGTGCGTCTTGTGGGTGCTCGTCGTTGGTGGTCGCTCGGTCGTCTCGTCGGTTCTGTCACTCGTCGTCTCTGGGGGGAGTTTGGGGTTCGGTGCAGGTGTGTCCCGGTTGATGCTCGTGCTCTCAGGCTCTCTGTCGGTGGAGTTGCGGTCTCGGTCTCGATCTCGCAGAGCTCGGCGCGGGTCGTCTCTGCGGGTGGTGGGTTCCTGGTTCCTCTCTCTCTGCTCTCTCTGTCTGGTGGTGTGCGTCGGCCATCAACGGTCGCGGGGGTCGTGGTCTGGGGTGGTGGGGGGGTTGGTTCGCTGTGCTTCTCTCTCTCTGCTCTCTGTGGCAGATCGTTCGCGAGCTGGAGGGCGAGCTCATCCTTGTGAGCGGATAGGACCAATGAGCGTGTGCGATAAGGGAGATTGGCGTCGCTGGGATCAAGTTCGGAGGAGGACGTGCAGAAGGGTCCGTCGACCGCTGGAGCAAGCCCCCCTCGCGTGCCCCTCCGCTCTCCTTCCAAGCCTGCTCAGGGGCCTTTCGCGAAGTGCATCGGAGGAAGGGGTGGGTTGAAATGCGCAGGGTGGGGGGGGCTTACGCGGGGGAGAAGGGGAAACGGAGGAGAAGGAGAAACGAGAGGGGAAGGAGAAACGTAAGAGAAGAATAAACGGCTTGGGGAGGGGGGGACGAAGTTCCCTTTGCTCGAAAGCCGGATCGAAAATTTAGTGGCGCAGTTTATGATGTATAATTTTATACGGGTGTGAATGTGGCCCCATGTTGTCGTAGTAACGGTTGTCGTGGCAACGGCGCGTACGCTGCTCTTGCAGGCATGGTTCTGCTGGACATGCATTTGTTGGACTATCCGAGCATCTTGGATCGCGTGGTAAACAGCATGCTGCTTAACGACCAGGTCAGGAAGCAGGACGTGGAGCCACTGATACACACCCTGCTGCTGAAACACAAGTGCGTGCTCGCCGCTCCTTCTTCCTCACCCTCCTTCCCCAACTGCCTCCGCCTGCCTTCCTCCCTGGCCTACGCCCTCCCTCCCCTGCCACCTCTGCCCCTCCTCCCCGACCTCCTCCACCCCTTCCTCGTCAACCTACGTTGTCCCTCCCCCTCCCTCCCCGACCTCCTCCGCCACCCATTCCTCCCCCTACGTCTTCCGCGACACCTCCTTTAATGCATTTCTGAGATCTCCTAGGTAGTGTTGCTTTAATTTTTTCAATAAATTGCAACTGTTTGATATCCATACACTGTCCTCGTGTATTGCCCGTGATGCTCTAGATTCATGCATCCTTAATTAATTAATGTGTAATTAATTCTATTTTTTATTACGTTGCAGGTGGGCAGGTGATAATAAGTTTTTGCCCAAAAATATCTCTTTCAAAAATCTTGCTGCGATCGACCTTAGAAAGTGAGTACAAACGCGTAATTAGCCGTGCATCAACTAATCATTATTTCCAAATTGTCGTAGTATAAATATTGTCCTATTCTGTATCTTACATATATCCTTATCTTATAGCCCTAGTAATAGGCTAGTATTGCCCATAACTCTGGGGTCTGTCATTCTCGCCAAATTAATAGAGTTATGATTCTAAGCTTGCCTGTGATTCAATTATTTAATTGCCCATAACCGTGGGGCATGTCATTATTGCCAAATTAATAGAGTTATGATTCTAACCTTGCCTGTGATTCAATTATTCAATTGCCCATAACTGTGGGGCCTGTCATTCTTGCCAAATTAATAGAGTTATGTCTCTAACCTTGCATGTCACGTTGAACGTGGGAATCTTGCAGGGTGAGTGTGGTTTCGCTTCTGGACAAACGCAAACCGGACAGCAGCCGATCTTCCAGGAAGATCACCAACGTGCCTCTCTACCGTGACGTGGAGCAGGGAGACAAGGTATAGCAGTGTCATCAAAGTAGTGTCATCATACACGTCATCATTCATGCTTCACAGGCTACGCTGAGTGCTAGTGTGACCAAAGGCGAAGCCAGGAATTTGGATTGGGGGGTCCTCGAGCGAGTAACAAGGGAAATGTTTTTTTTTTAGTTAAATGTAAAAATAGTGCTTTAAGACCATTTTTTTGAATACGGTACTAAAAATAGGCTGGCTGATAATTAAAATTGTAATTATAATTTTTTTAACGAGGCCAGGATTAGGCCAGCTACGCGCTTTTAAGAGAAAAAGAAAATAGAGAAAAAAATGTTTTATTTATTTATTTATTTTTTGATTGGGGGGTTTTAGGCCCCCCCCCTGGCTACGCGCTTGAGTGTGACCACGATGAAATATTTATTATGACACTTTTTATGTCGTGTTATGTAGCTTTGATGATGCTAGTACGACCACGATGATTCATTGTCGCTCTGTTGCTTTCAGGTGTCGGTGACGGGAACCAACCAGTTTCCTGAACAGCCAGCGCCCAGCAAGCAGACATCGGAGTTGTTGAAACGGATACCAGAGGGCGCCGAGGGAGCGGCGATACTCGTCGGCACGGTCAGCTACCTGGTGAAGCCGACCACAGTGTTCGTGCGGCTAGCGCAAGGTGCGTGTGTGCGTGCGTGAGAGAGTGTGCGTGCGTGCGTGCGTGCGTGCGTGCGTGAGAGAGTGTGCATGCGTGCGTGCGTGCGTGCGTGCGTGCGTGCGTGCGTGCGTGCGTGCGTGTGTGCGTGCATGCGCATGTGCGTGCGTGCATGCGTTGTTGATGATGATGATGATGATGATGGTGATGATGATGGTTAATGATGATGATGATGATGATGATGATGATGATGGTGATGATGTTGATGATGATGGTTGATGTTGATGATGATGATGGTTGATGTTGATGATGATGTCATCAGGTACCTCGATGCCCGCACTGTTGGAGATTGACATTCCCGTGAGGTTCCTTTTCATCTTGCTCGGCCCGGCGACCGACGGACTTGACTATCACCAGATCGGACGCTCCATCGGGGCACTCATGGTCAACCAGGTACATCGGCGCCACGGTTACCGCAGGATGCACGCCTCATCGCCACGGCGACCGCAGGATGCGCGCGTCGCCATGGCGCGGGGGGGGGGGGGGGGGAGCATCGCTCCTTTTGCTCCTTGCTCCTAAAGTCGGCACCGCGTTAGCTTCCAGAGCTTCCTGCAAAAAACCTAGATGCCATATTACTGGTGATTGCACAGGGGGGCAAGGTGTTATTATGCCACATAAGAGTAACTCGATCAAAAGCGTATCTTAAACTGGGAGAATTTGCGACAGAATTTGTTTGTACATGTTTGTTGTTTGCAGACGTTCCAGGGGGTCGCCTACACGGCAGACGGCGGGCAAGACCTGAAGGTCGCCATCAACAATTTTCTCGACACGAGCGTGGTGCTGCCACCTGGCCACTGGGACAAGAAGACGCTGGTGGGAATTGCCGAGATGCAGAGGGAGGAGATGGAGAAACAGGCTGTGCGAAAGGCGAAACGCCAACGCCACGCAGCAGAGAAGGAAGGTTGGTTAGTGTTGTTGTGTATAGAAGCGTACGTCTCAGGTGAAAACAGCAGGGCGTATGTTGTAAAATATCCTGCAAAATATAACGAGTATATCGTGATGACATCTGCTTTTACAACATAAAAATTATATATTACATATTTTATCTTATATTATATCTGTTTTTTTGTTTTTTTTAATTATATATTACATATTTTATTTGATATTTTATCTGTTTTTATTTTTTTATTGCGTCTTCTGCTTTTTCAAAAATGAGTCTGATTGTCTATATCTATTTTTTGGCATGCTCGCAAGGAAAACTCAGGTAGTGTCATAGCGTATACATGTATGTGATCATAACAGTACGTTATTTCCTGTAACCATTATTGCAGTAAACTTCTAGATATACCTGATCGCTCTCCTACTGCACTCCTCCCAGGACTTGGTAGTACCTCGAGCCAATACGCTCTCCGTTCCAGCCTCATTCCGGTATTTAGTGGAGGTCACATTCTTACAGGCTTGCCTTTCTATCCCCCTTGCGTAGTAGTTGACCTATCCGTGCCGAATAACTTAACCGTGTCGGAAAGTGTTGTTAGGACATATACTGACCAGCATATGCATGTTTTTCACACTAAAAGTTCAACTTTGTGGCACTGTTTTGAGAACGTGGTATCACAACTATGATTAGGTAGAGAACTCCCTCTCGGTCAGGCCTGGCACCAAGGTCAGTTCTTCCACACCTTCAGCATCTTCATTGCTTCCCCCTCTCGCTCTCTCTCTCTCTCTCTCTCTCTCTCTCTCTCTCTCTCTCTCTCTCTCTCTCTCTCTCTCTCTCTCTC
>NW_014577383.1:109766-110990 GCF_000485595.1 Priapulus caudatus
ACCTTCAGCATCTTCATTGCTTCCCCCTCTCTCTCTCTCTCTCTCTCTCTCTCTCTCTCTCTCTCTCTCTCGATCTATCTATCTATCACTGTCACTCTCTCGTTCTCTTCTTCTGTACGTCTCTCTCTCTCTATCTATTCTCTGTCTCTATTTCTTTTTCTACCTGTCTCTCGCTCTCTCTCCCTCTGTGACTCTCTCTCTCTTCCTCTCCCTCACCATCTCTTCCCCATCACATCCCCGTCTTCTCGATCTTTTCATCCCGACGCCAATCGTTTTCCTCGTTCTTCCCCATTCATCGTTAATTAATCGATTTCCTCGTTATCGCGACACACAGACAAGCAGCAGGAGCCCGTCGACCCGCTGAGTCGGACCGGTCGCCTGTTCGGCGGCATGATAAACGACATGCGGCATCGTTACCCGCAGTACAAGAGCGACGTGGTGGATGCAATTAACGCGCAGTGTATCGCCACGACCATCTTCATCTTCTTCGCCTGCCTCTCACCGGCGATCACGTTCGGTACCATCCTCGGTGGGTCTCTCACACGTTAATTACTGATGCGTTACTGATGTACTGTATGTTATATATATTTGTGCGTGTGCGTGCGTGCGTGCGTGCATGTGTGTGTATGTATATCTTTCTATCTATGTATCTATCTGTCTTTCTATCTATCTATCTATCTATCTCTTATTCTCAGCTTGTAATGAAAATATACCATAATAATTCATAGTAAACATGACAATAAGATGATATAATGATGTGATTATATAACTACATGTATTTGATTAATAACTTATAAAGTAGTATTACTGATCACTGACACGTGACCGGTCTTTCTACTGATCTCTGACTGTGTGTTGTTGTGTAGGTGAGGAGACCTGAACAGTGGATGAGTGTGACAGAGTTTCTGTTATATTATTATTATGTATAATTATATGGTAGTATTACCAATCATTGACTGTGCAGAGTTGCGTAGTATTATTACGTGTGCGTATTATTTGATTAGTAATTAATGTGGTAGTATTACTGCAGATCTCCATGGTTGTAGCATAGGTGAGGAGACTGAGTAGTGGATGGGAGTCACAGAGTTTCTGTTATATAATTATTTGATTAGTAATTTATACGGTAATATTTCTTCATCATCATTGACTGTGTGTTGTTGTGTAGGTGAGGAGACTGAACAGTGGATGGGAGTCACAGAGTTTCTGTTATATAATTATTTGATT
>NW_014577383.1:111703-113196 GCF_000485595.1 Priapulus caudatus
ATAATAATAATAAATATTTTAAGAGTAATTTTGTTGCTGACAACAGGGCCGTGGCAACGCACGACGACTAATGAGCGTGATTGTCGTTACAGTTCTGTCAGTCGCAGGACGTGGAGTTTCTCGTGTTTCGTTGGTGGGTCGGGTCGTGGATCCTGCTCTTCACACTGATCGTCGTCGCGCTGGACGGTAGCGCCCTCGTGCGGTACTTTACGCGATTCACCGAGGAGATATTCGCCACCCTCATCTCATTCATCTTCATCTTCAGCTGCTTCAAGAAGCTGTACTATGTAAGTGATGGATGCTGTTGCTAGGTGACACTTCGTGCTTGCGTGGAGGCTGCAGCTCGTCTGCAGATATACTATGTCGTGGATACACTACACTTTATTGAATTAAAATCTAAAATATAGCTTAGAATGCACCAAATTGCACCATTAAACAAAAATCGCTTTGCTAGGACTTTGAAATGAGCAAACACACCAAAATAATTTACCACCTCACAGACCTTTTTGGCCAGCGGAAACACTGTATAGTACGTTAATTTCCCAGCCAGCGTGGAGCCTGCTCACCAGCAACGGGAGCCTTTGAAGCAGCCACGCTCGTTTAATTGGCAGTCTGTATGCAGGCTGCTGTGGTTAGTACGTTGGAGTTTGTGTATTTTGGCTACTGACTGTAATTAGCTCTGGAATAGTTCGTCACGTGCCTCTTCCTGCGTTTGGCACCATTTCCGTGATTAGTCCGTGTATTTGTCCGTATATTTCAGTTCATAGTGTAAGAATTGCATCACATATGACCAAGTCACATGATCTAAGTCACGTAATACCCTCTCTCTCGGCGCTTAGCATATCCGTTTCCCGGCAGATGTATAAGTACCACCCGCTACTGTCGCTGCCTCCTGCTCAGTGGCACCCTCTCACTACCTGTCCGTTTTTCTCGCAGATCTGCAAGTATCACCCTAGCAGTGGCGCCCTCTTGCTACTTCCGTGGTGCCCTCTCACCGCCTCTCCGTTTTCCCGCAGATGTACAAGTACCACCCACTGCTGTCACTCGACGACTACTGTCTCACGCTGAACGACTCGGATCCGTACGACAACGAGACGGCCGCAAACTCGAGCAGTTACTATGCCGACCCGATCAACCAGCCGAACACGGCGCTCATCGGAACGATCCTGATGCTCGGAACGTTCCTGCTCGCCTACTGCCTCAAGCTGTTCCGCAACTCACAGTTCCTCGGTCGCAGCGCTCGCCGCGCCCTCGGCGACTTTGGAGTGCCGATAGCGATCGCCATGATGACGCTGATCGACATCGTGCTGCTACACGACACCTACACGGAGGTAGGGAGGGAGCGAGGAAGGGAGGGAGGGAGGAAGGGAGGGAGGGAGGGAGAGAGGGAGGGTGGGAGCGAGGGACGCTGGTCGACATCGTGCTGCTACACGACACCTACACGGAGGTAGGGAGGGGCCGAGGAAGGAAGGGAGGGAGGAAGGGAGGGAGGA
>NW_014577383.1:116402-134735 GCF_000485595.1 Priapulus caudatus
GCGTGCGTGCGTTCGTGCGTGCGTGCGTGCGTTCGTGCGTGCGTGCGTGCGTGTGTGCGCGCATGCGTGCGCACGTGTGTATATAATAGTATACAGTGTAACAGTTATGTCGCATTTCAAATTTAGACAGATTCACGTAAATTCGAGGTTTGTATGCCAGAGAGTAGATGCATGCATTAATTCTGCTCATATTTCTACTCTGTTTTTTTACGCAGCTCGATAAAGAAGATGCAGACGCGAAAGACAATGACGATGAAGAACCTGATTTCTACGAACAGACACACATGCCGATATAGACGCCACCACTGTGGAATGTCTTATATGCACATGGCCTGGAGTGTCAATACCCGAAATTAAGACTTCTGACCCCCCAAAGGTCAAGTGATTAGTCACACAGACGTGATTTTTCTACCTGTACCTGATTACCTCTGATTATCTGTTAAATACCTGAAATGAAGACTTCAGACCCCCCCCCAAGGTCATATGAGTCACACAGACGTGACTTCTCTACCTCTTGTCTTTTCATCATTTGTAACCTTTTTTCCAGTATTTAGTCATGTCGTTGTTGACGGTTTATCTCTCTGTGACCTTTGGCCACAATGTCATTTTATCGGTGATTTAGACTATATCTACCTCTTATTAGCTACACCTCATTTTTTAGCATGTATCTTTCTGTTTTTTTAGATAGAATTTGCAGTCAGGGATCTCCAACTTTTGATATATAATTTAATGAGCACCAGCTCAACAAATGCTGGCTGATTCATTGAATCTTTGAACACAAGGTGAAAGGATTGGTGGTTTCGTAACCTTCTCATTCCTCTGTCAGCTTTATTTACCAACCTCACTATAAAGTATCTCTATTAATGCGTTTGTGGGTTTCTTATTACGTATACATATACCACTATATTTCTTATTATTGTTGGCAATCAGGGATCTTGTTTGAAGGCTATACATATTTTATGCCCGCACCAGGCATTTCAGACCTCATCTTAGAAACTAGTCTGAGTTTCATCTGACTAATGCCCACACTGACGATTTTTGGTGGATTTGTTGTGGGTTTTGAACCACACTCAGACTACTTGGAAATATATTCGTGTTGTTACAGAGCGTGTTTGCTGCGTCTGATCTTGACACGTGCCCTGTACCACAGCCGTGCTGTGTTTAGGGTATGAAGTAATAATTTATACATTATTTGTTATCGCCTGTCTGACAGCGAGTGATCACACGTTTATTACGCGATACATTGATTTGCATTGTCTTCCAAGAAAGTGGCGTAATATCAATAAAGATGGCGCGGTTATGAATGATCAAATAGTAGGTCTCAGGGGAGAGATAGTGATCCGCTAGATGGTGCATTATTAGTATAAATAAGTTGTGGATATAGAAATCAGTTAAATTAACCCTAACCCTAACCCTAACCCTAACCCTAATCCTAACCCTAACCCCAACCCTAATTCTAAAATAAAACAAAATTAGCCAAAAATAATAAAAAATTAAATAAATAAGAGACAAAATTAGCCAATCAGAGCCGTCCCCTAGCGGATCACTATCTCTCCCCTGTGCAAAATTTATGATCAAAAACCAAGCGAGTGCGGTGTATAGTAAGTGTACATACGGGGAGTTGCAGCGTCCATCCTGGTATTTACCTCCTGGAGTATGTATGGTGTAGCTGTCGGCTCCCAGTCCCTTTATTGTTATGATGCTGTTATTATAATGCTGCGGTTGTTTGTCTTCTGTTTGTGAGAGTGTAAGCAGCCGTGATCGTGTTCGTTGATTAACTTACTCTGTGGTTTTGTTCCTTGTTTCTTGTCTTTGTTCCTTGTTTCTTGTTCCTTGTTTCATATCGTGATTTCTAGAATGTTTTCTAAATAAAAATGAATTTTTTTCAACATATCTGTTTTTTTACCGTGCAATATCCATATATGTTGATGAGGTGCAGAATGTTATATTTGACTAATTGATTATCTGAAAAAGCGACGAATTTTATCAAAGTGTGGGTGAAAGTTTTCGTGCTATGAAATTTTATCTACTTGTTTTTTTATAAATTTGTTATCAGAGTTAAATTTGTTAGAAATCGTAGATAAGCATATCAATATTTTTATATTTTTATACGATTTTAATGAAAAATCGGGCGCTGCTGATAATTTTTTCTGTAATTAATAATCATGGTTGCAACTCCTAAGTGTGCGTGCGTGCGTGCGTGTGCCGTAGCTGCAGCCTGCTTTTATTGACGGGTAGATTCTTAACACTGGTGTTTGTGAGATATACTTATGGAATTAATCGAAAACCCGAAACCCTGTACAGGCGCACGCACATAAAGATTGATAAATTTATAGACCGCTGAACGTGTTCCACTTGCAGTAGGACAACGCTTCCCTGATCTGGAAACTACTCACCTATTACGTTCGTGTTTACACTTTAAACGTTTCTTCGGACACATTCGATGGTATATGTGGATGTAATTTATTTACTAACTATGATGCCATACGTCTTACCACCTGCAAAGTTTGTATGTATATATAAACTTTGCACAACGTTTGCTAGACCTCGCGATGTAGGGAAGATATTTAGGCATTCATGTAACTGCACTGATACGCGTTGTCGCGTGGTCAGTTGCGTAAACACAAGGTAATGATTTTTCTATTCGAGATTTACGTATTAATCTGAGTATATTTAGCCGCTAGTTTGCCAGCGCGAACATGTGATGATGTCATTGCTATATTATTGTGGCATATATTGTGTTGTTACGGTGCTGTGTTACGTGTGGCTCTCTTCCGTCACGATACCGCGAGCTGTCCGCTGCAGCAGTGATAAAGAAGAGAAGAGTTGTAAGTAGTATGTGCTAAATATTGTGTGCTATAAAAATAAGACCACACAGTTCTACCGGGCATATACATTTGCCGTGCTATATATTAATTATGTTTGTTAGCGTGCGCGTGCGTTTTAACGATATTGAATACCCGGGGCAGGGTGAACGTTTTATAAGAGATTACAATATGATTATTTTGGTGTGTGGTTGATTTTTGCTTCCAATACGGTGGTGCTGGGTGTAGAAGGAATATCGTTTGTTGAATGTAGTTTGATATTCTCGTATGTCATATGAGAAATTAACAATGAGAAATTAGCCTATTTTGAAATCCTTGCCAGAAATTCGGTCAACTGTTTGAAAAATAAAAACGTTTAAAAATGCGACTTTTTTATTTATTTCATAATATTTATTGCTCACATATTATAGTGGTGGTGGCAAAGTAAAGTAACTCCAAAGTGTAAGTTATTGGTTTGTTTATTATTCGTGTTCATTTTTAACAGTCGCTTGTACAAATTTAACTTAACAGTCCGTCTTTTTACGGTTATAAACTACACGCCTCACTAAGTGTTCACTAAAAGTAAAATACTGGCCAAACCTAAACTACAGGCCATATACAAGACGAGTACATTGGAAACAATGCAGTGTCACGTGTTATAGAAATATGTGACAAAAAGGATTTCCGATAAAAAATAATATCCATCTTTCTTAAACACATGCGCGCGCGTTTGTTATTGTGTGTTCGTGTAATTTTACAGAATATTTGCTTACCGTTATCCATGTTCAGTAGGCGCAAACTTGATCGCGCGATAATAACAAAAGTCCGTATAGCTATATATATCTACTTGACACTTCCATCTTATTCTATTATTATTCTTAATGGACTTCATGGAAGCTCTGACACCAGCCCTATCAAGTTAGTTCCCTCTGTCT
Organism: Priapulus caudatus; assembly: GCF_000485595.1. Classification (NCBI taxonomy): domain Eukaryota; kingdom Metazoa; phylum Priapulida; class Priapulimorpha; order Priapulimorphida; family Priapulidae; genus Priapulus; species Priapulus caudatus. Next base: position 120,142 of record NW_014577383.1, read on the forward strand.
ATACCAACGAATAGCCACTACGTCTATCGCTGGCCGTCGTACTCAGAAATAATTTATTTTACCGCGGTTGAAATAATTGGCCTTTTACCCAATCTGATGTCGTGTATCACATAATTCAACCGGGGATAAATTATTTCTACCGCGGCAGAAATAATTCGGAAGCCTTGTTGTTCTTAGTTATTAGTTGCTGAAGAACACTGATGCAATTCCGCTAGAGTTCGTCGATTTCCTGACGTCGAATATGAAGCAGGGTGTCCAACTCACGAGAGCTGATCGTTTGGTACTGCAACAACAGCATGGTTATTTAATTCCTAAACTCTTCTTTATTTGTCATAATTTCATCAGTTGAGCTTAGAGCTTAGCGATATATCAAATCCTAGCTCGCATATAAAACGTCGGAAATTTAGCGGGTCCGCGTAAAAGCAGTAGCAGTTAGACATCGCAACCAATAGTTTAAACGGTCCCTGGAGGAATATCCCCTTTTTAATGTAATAATAATATATATAGTGTAAGGAACGTTGTTGTCTTACGTAGCTATAAGGCCTTACCCCTGAGATATTCTTCTGTAGTTGAAGTTGGCTGTAAAGTCGCCTGCCCTCCACTTTACCGCAATACTGTTCCAGCTCAGATGCCTTGAGCATGAAGAGAGAGGCACCGTCTAGTCCGTCCAGTAGGTCGCGCACACTGCAGCGGGAAACGCGAGGAGTGTGAGTGAGAGAGACAGAGAGAGAGAGGGGGGGGGAGAGCGAGCGCGAGAGAGAGAGAGAAGGAGGGAGAGAGGGGGAGAAACAGATAGATGAAGAGGGAGAGAGAGAGAAGGGGGATTATTACTGGAGGCCCCTCCGCGCTCCGTTTCCGTGAGAATCTGCGAGGTTTCTTTGTGCGAGGATGTCAAAGAGCATCAAATGCCAAGATGTCAAAGCCAGAGAGGAAGGGGAGAGAGGAAGCCACCTCTTCATATACTATATCCCTATATACTCTCCTCTCTCCGTCTCTTCTCCCTCCGTCCACTTCCCTCTTCCTAACTTCCTTACTCCCCTCTCGCGGATAGTATCGCCCACTGCACCAGTTGCACGCGAAAACCTTCACACGAAAATGGCTGGTTTTCAGTCGCAACATTTTCACCCCACCAAAGCACAAAAAGTGGATATACGGCTATAATACGCGTTTTTATAATCACATAATCACACATACACACACGCACACGAACGCGCACACGCGGGCATGGTCGCACGCACGCGTGCGCGTGTATTATACGCGTAAATCCCCATTTTGTGCCTCGGGGAGTGAAAAAGTTTCGGCTGAAATACGGCCATTTCCCTTCAAATGTTTTTCCATGCTTGACTGGTCATGGGCGATACAATCCGCGAGAGGGGAGTAAGGAAGTGAGGAAGAGGGAAGTGGGCGGAGGGAGAAGCGACAGAGAGAGAGGAGTGTATATATATATGTAGCGCCCGAGAAAGAGAGAATAATTGCAAGAGAGAGAGAGAGAGAGAGAGAGAGAGAGCGCGCACGAGAGAGAGAGAAGGGGGATTAATACATCACTTTCTCTCCCCCTATCTCAGTCTCTATCTTTCTTTGTTTCTCTCTCTGTATATCTCTCCCGATCTCTGTCTGCCTCACTCCTCTCTCTCTGTCCTTTTCTCTCTCCCCCTCTTTCTCGCTCGCTCTCGTGCTTTCTCTCTCTCTCTCTCGCTCGCTCCCTCTCCTTCCTCTGTGGGTGGGTGTGCGTTTGTGTGTGCTTGCGTTTGTGCGCGCGCGTGCGTGCGTGCATTCAACATCTCACCTGCCATTGAACTGCTTCTCCTTGAGCCACTGCTGCACCTGGTCCGGACGTGACGTACCGGATATGCTGCTACTGGCCAACGCCGTACGCCGGATGTTGAGCTTGTGTGGCGACAGCAGCATCTTCTGCTTCAGTTCGTCACGGAGGCGGTCCTGCTGTGAGTCGTCTGCTGCCACCGAGAGATGGAGGATGAGGATGAGGATGAAGAGGAAGAGGAGGAGGAGGAGGAGGAGATGTAGCGACTGACGTGCGCTTTATAAACACGCGCGGACGTACGCACGCGCTCTCACGCATGTAAACACACACACATACGCACGCACGTACATATACACCCACACTCACATGCACGCACGCATGATCACCCTTACCCTGGAAAAGCACACACACGTGCGCATACAGATATATATATGAATATATATATACATATATATTATGTATATATGTATATATATATATACATATATATTATGTATATATTACTGCGTCACCTAGTTTTGTCCACACATTAGACACAAAGATTTATTAATTAGTTACTATTAATTGAGGACTGATCTGTAAGCGCTTTAAATACGGGGTTCTTTTATTCATTTCTTAATTCGTTTTGCAAAGTCTCTCACTGAGGAAGAGAAAGACAAATAGAAAGAGAGAGAGAGCGAGAGAGAGAGCGAGCGAGAGAGAGAGAGAGAGAGAGAGAGAGAGAGGGGAGAGAGAGTGCGAGAGAGAGAGAGAAAGAGAGAGAAGAGAGAGAGAGAGAGAGAGAGAGAGAGAGAGAAAGAGGGCGCGATAGAGTGAGAGAGAGAAAGAGAGAGAGAGAGAGAGAGATAGAGAGAGAGCGCGATAGAGAGAGAGCGCGATAGAGAGAGAGAAAGAGAGAGAGGAGAGAGAGAGAGAGAGAGAGAGAGTGAGAGAGAGAGAGAGAGAGAGAGAGAGAGAGAGAGAGAGAGAGAGAGTGAGAGAGAGAGAGAGAGAGAGATAGAGCTTATTTTTTCTCACGCTCACGTAAAGTAAATCTCTAATTCTCTCTTACATCTCCTCTTTGCATTCTCTTTAGTTTCTTTCACAATTCTTTCTACACGAATTCTATTGTAGTGCGCAACTATCACCTAACATAGAGCAATAAGCTAGTGTCGAATCTACATGAGGTATGGGGAAGGAGTATGTGCGTCCTGGAGGTCTCCATTTCACGAGGATGATAGGATAGAAGAGACAGAATAGAATCAGAGAGGGTATTGTCTAAATAGTTCACTCTTCGTTGCGTACTGTTTATTATTATTAACTATCATGATTGCGATTCAATTTTGTCGAACGTAAAATAAATACTTTCGAAGTTTTGTAAGTGAGAATTTCGAATGGCCCGACGATGATGCTGATGCAGTTTATCATGGTGAAGCCACATGCGTGTTTCGTTATGGGAGGGTGACCCGCCACTGACCATTGACCATGTATGTATATACATTTCTCTGGGGGAGGGAGAAGGGGTTGCTCCCCTTGCCCTCCGCTAGCAATGGCCCTGAATAATCAAACAGAATGATCTTTATTCCCTCCTGATAGAATCGAGCGCTAGCTGGCGTACAGGAATGGAGAGGACGCACAGTTAGTTATACCTATCTTCTCAGCCTCCTCCTCCAACGCAGCTACCACCGGCTTCTTCTCTGGGATCCTAATCGGTGGTGCAACTGGTCTCATTGTTGGAGACGCCGCTAGCTTCCTCTCGGGAGAATCCCGAGGGCTCCTCTCCGGTACCAAATCCGGAACCGAGCGCAGCTGCGTCTCCCGTATCGGGGCGTTTATCCAGTCTACCTCCGGGCGTCTCTCTGGCACGGAATCCGATTCGGATGCGGGATCATCCGACGCCCTCCGAGGCGTCTGCTCCGATTTCCCGCGAAGTATCGGATCCGGTTTTCTCTGCGGAACCTTGTGCGATACCCTCTCCGCTCTCACATCTGACAGCACCAACAAAACCCTCACGTCATCATGGCAAGCGTACGCGCGAGCAAGCACCTATCGTACGAGTGAGTCTATGTGACACACCGCGCTACGAGAAAAGCTTGTGGGTATTAACTAGAGGGAGCTGTATCCGTCTGGGTCAACACAGAGCAGAGAACACGATGGTGACACTTTGGCGAACGTTAATTATTTGTTATTCACTATACGCTCGATGGTGGACGCTTGGGGCATGTTTACTAGGGATTATAACTCTACATGTAGACTATCTATCTGTCTGTCTGTCTGTCTATCTATCTATCTCTCTCCCTATATATATATATATAGTTAAATTTTTGTTCATACCAAAAATATATTAACAAAATTAGGAGGCATTACTTTCTTTTCTAATATCTACAGCACATATCAGTACTTTTTTGAGTTATACTAAATTATAACTGATACTGCAACAAATATATGTGATGATACGTTTAGCTTATTATTGTATTATTAAAGCGTTCGTCTATGGTGGTTCTTTCTTCAACAAAATTTCTGATTACACACGTGCACATGCTATATAAGCGGTGTCTTTACTTTCTTACATAGTCCCTTTCCCTTCCATTCCTTTCATTACTTCCTTGGGCGATAATTTTTTATTTTGTTGGTTTACAGATCCGCCGACCCGAATTTTCAAGAAAAACGAAAAAAAAAAAAATTGCAAATCTGTATTTTTTTATTCCCGCCGACCTTTTCTCTAAGAAATATGAATAAAAAATTTTTTTATGTAAAAAACAAAAACATTTCATAAACAAATAGTTTATAATAAAAGTAAAATTAATTACAAGTTGAGTTTTGTTTTCATTTAGTTTTCTTAAAATACTTTAATATCATGTATAACAGTATCACTGTATTTTGACTTGTTTTATCTGACAAAACAACATTTTTTTTTTTTTTTTTTACCCTACCGAGTCAACAACAACAACAAAAATTCTGTAAACCAACAAAATGAAAAATGGTGGCCTTAGTTACATTCGTTGACAACAGATTGGAACTGTACTGCACCGCTACGATTCGAACAACAGTAGTAAGTCTTTCTCGTTTATTATTGCCTTCCCCACCCCTCCTCACCCCCACACCCCAGGTTCCTCGGTCACGCATGTTCCGTCTAGTGCTCTCACTGCTACCGGTGCTTCACTGAAGATTGCAAACTTTTACTACACATTCTAAACGCCTAGCATGCTACAAGCGACAGCGGCGACACACACACGCACACACAAAAAAGCAAAAACACCGGAACAGAAACAAGCTTGGGAATAACACGGTTTATTGTAATAAAACACGGGCGATGCGGGGGGTCACAGTCGTCATGCAAACAACGTCAGGAAGAAATAAACACGTACTGATGCACAAACATCGACGAGCGACCTGCACGCAATCTATCGTGCGGCAACGTAAACATCCATGCATCTCCCAAACGCACCCGTGACCTTTCCTGTATGACCTTTGACCGAGCGACGTCACTGGACGCTCGCCTTCTAACACGGACAGGAGGCGAACACACTGAGACATCATTCGCCCCGCCCACTACATGCGACGCACCAATCACGCGACGCCGCGACGATGTCCGGCATGTGGGTAGCCAAAGGGGAGCTTTAGCCCACTCGCTGGCAGTGACGTCAGACCGCCCTACACTCTGGGGCTCGTTTTCAGAAACAAAATCAGTCTTAACATGAGTCCTAACACGAACCTTTTCTCACAGACCGTCGACAAAAATCCCCGTAAACTTACGAGTTTCTTAATGTATATAAAGATGTGTGGTTTTGCGAGAAAAAGGTCAATGTGAAGACTAATTTGTTTCTGACAACGTGACCTTGAATTCACAGCAAACAGAGCTAGAGGACATCTAATCGACGGTGTGTCAACGTCGCTAACACACTGTCAACACGCTAGGAGGTGGAAGAGAAGGCATGGTGAGAGTGAGACGGACACCCGACAGCCACGACCGCGGCACACCCAATACGACAAAGACGATCGGCGACAGTCAATGACCACAAACTACACCTTCCCGCTCTATCTGAGTGGAGACGGAAGGATCGGTGACGTCACGGGAACATGGCGGTCGTCTGCGCGTCACGTGGGCTAGCAGAGGGAAGGATCGGTGACGTCACGGGAACATGGCGGTCGTCTGCGCGTCACGTGGGCTAGCAGAAGAGAACATGACGTAGCACTGAGACATGTGGATGCTACTGCTACGACAGACAAAGCACTGTCTACTGCAAACTACAGCTAGACCAGGAGTTCTTATCCTGTGGTCCATGGACCCCTTTAGGGTCCGCGCATGGGCTTTAAGGGGGTCCGTGAACCAGGCGCATGCAATAGTTTGTGTTTACGTGCTTCTGTGCATTTTTCTGGGGAAGGTCCGTAGCTTTCACCAGTTTCTCAAAGGAGTCCACGACTCAAAAAGGTTAAGAACCATTGAGCTAGAGGGAAGGGTAGCATGGTTAACGCACGAGCAGACCTTACTGTGTCTGCCGCTACGGCGTATGGAGGTAGAGAATCGACGTGCCTGCGCACGCGCATGCATTGTTGTTAATCGTGAGTAAAACAGCAGAGAACAGTGACAGCACTATGGCTTTCCCACCACTGCCGAGTTAGCTAGGTAGAACAGCAGAGAACAGTGACAGCACTATGGCTTTCCCACCGCTGCCGAGTTAGCTAGGGAGAACAGCAGAGAACAGTGACAGCAACAGGGGTGACATAATATAGACATAATATCAAGAGCAGATAAAGATTCCCTTCTTTATCTGCTCTTGATAATATATAGACATAATATCAACATATCTATATTATGACACTGCTGATATAGCACTATGGTTTTCCCACCATCCCACTGTTGAGTTAGCTATCGGTTAGTACGCGTGTAACGGTTGCTTCTACGATAGACCGCCACTGACTTCTACAAGCTCCACACATCCTCTCTTTTAGACCCCATAGAGTATAGGTGTTGTTAATGACGTCATTAAGAGCAGGGGTGTCCCCGTTAAATAAATGGAATTTTATCGTTTCGTATTTAGATTGATAAATTAACGGAAAGCGTTAGAATTTACAGAAAGGAATAGAACTCTAATCCGCCTAAGAACTCAACGAGCATGATGCGTTATTGGTAACCTGCTTGAACAGGTGCAATTATCTCTCAAGTAGGGAAAGTTAAGTAAGGTAATGTAAGGCAAAGTAAGTAAGGTAAAGGTTAGTGCTTCGGGCGTGCTTGTGTTACTAACAGATATCCACCACCACCACCTCACCATGACAGCATGCATGCCAATCTCACCACAGATATATCTCGCGACCATGGGTACCCCATCACCAACGATCAACTCTGTGTTGAGACTGCGAGGATGCTACAGGTGCCGTCGTCATGGCGACGCATCAGATATCTAAGTGTAGGGATGCTGCATCTGGGGGAGGGGGCAGCTGCGCACTGCTATCATCATCATCATCATCATCATCATCATCATCAACAGTAGAAAACGGTGCGTGAGTATACACACCAATAATTACCGGCACATAAATATATATATCGCCTCTCTGAAACATGGGTTAACTATAAAAAGTTCTTTAAAAATACACCCGATACACCCATAATTGCCCTCTTCCATATTATACACGTGGTTTTTTACAGGCCTCTATATACGCCTGTGACCATTATTAGCACACTAGTAAACGTTTCTCCCGACACAGGGCGCTCCCACAAAACTGTACAAGAAAGAAAATTTCGATAACGCAGGCACAGCTGGGTTGTCACGGGAAATCATAATTACCAGAATTCTAACGAATGTTTCTCGGGAAATACGAAGAATGATAGAATTATGAACAAGCGATGATTTCGTCAGTTTGGAAATGAAACTCCTACCCTAGGACGAATAATCATAGAGAGCGCGCGTAGTAGAACAGAGTGCTTGATACGTAGAGTCTAGAAAAGCTAAATGATCACCAGTTACTATTATCACGAACGTATGTGTAGAATATTCTACACACAAGTTCAAGCTATTAGCACACCCTGGCCCTGTGCAGATACCCTCACTTCTTCTTAGCTGCCTCGTATGAATGTAATGTCTACTAATTATATAATATGCTAATTATGGACGATTCATTATGCTAATGATCTTTTCACATAACTCTGCAAAGCTCTTGGCTTTGCGACGACAATAGTGTGAAAATTCCTCATCTCTCCGTCTATATAAATCCACTGCTTTTCTCTCTCCGTCTCTTTTATAATTATATAATACAATAATTATTTACGAACAACAAAATCTTGAAAACAATACTGCCTGAATTGTGAGAACAACAGAAAAATGCGTAAACAAACATACACTGGTGCAGTAAGCTACAGATCATCGGGAACATGTTACAGGTATCAATGACAGCATGTTACAGATCTCTGTAACATGGTATAGATCTCTGACATGTTACAGATCTCTGTGACAACATGTTATAGATCTCCGACAACACATTACAGATCTGACATGTTACAGGTATCCATGACAGCTTGTTACAGATCACTGTGACAACATGTTATAGATCTCCGACATGTTACAGGTATCCATGACAGCATGTTACAGATCTCTGCGACGACATGTTACGAAGGAGGCATCACGCAGCAGTGAGAATACCGGGAGGTGGCGACTGTTATCAAATCCTGGGGGACAGTTCCTCTCACAGGACCCCCCCAATGTCATCAAAGGTCAGTGAAGGTTAACCGGGCAGAACACATTTATCGAGATACGCCGCGCCAGCTCCCAGCATCCTCCCTGCTCCCTCCTCCAATGACGATTCGAAAACAAAATAAAGCCCATGCTCGAGCACACAAGATTCACCTGCTGTGGGCGGGGGCTTGGTCATCATGGGGGGAGGGGTCGGTGGGGCTGGTGCAGGGGGAGGGCTGGGGGTCTCATAATCCTTCTCAGGCTCAGGCTCACCCGCGTGCATCTGAAATCAGGCATCATGCATGCAGCACCTGAAACAAGCAACTCGAGCAAAACAGGCGAGGGCGATGGATGTACTACTGTGTGAGGTGTCTACGACAGCGGGGGTGATGTACCGTGTGCGGTGTCTAGCCGAGTACGGGTCCGCGACGCTGGCAGGCGGTCAGCCATCCCACGATCACCACCACGCGGCAGCCACCACACCTGCGCAAGCCACCACAGAGACAACCGTGATTCACCTGCACACGCGCATTGATTCCATGGCGAGTTATACACCGACGAGAGAAGATGCGTACAAGACACGATATGCAGCAACACCTACACGAGGCCACCCTTAAAAAATTGTTTGTTTCCCCTTTACCTACTCGCCTCTCAGGGTACCGAGTAGGTAGGTAAGTGAAAAATCTTTTTTATTTTGTTTTGGCAAGATGTGTGTATGTATATTGTATATTCTGTTTTGTGTATGTTTTTGCGGAACGAATTTGATTTTTTTTTTGGCGAAACAAAATAATTTTTGTTTTGTTTTAATCGGCCAATAAAATGTGTCGAGTAGCGGCGTTTTGGCGAGTCGGTCGGTAAAGGGAAAACAAGCAATATTTTATCTTAGGCCTGATACATCTGCAACATTGTTGCTGCCACGCTGAAGATATTGCAGGCTACGTACCTGTATTACAGATTATACCTGTAAATAGTGTGTAGATATTGCAGGTAGAGACATACCTGTCCTCATAGGAGCGATACTCTACATTTGAATACAGCGACTGGTGCAGGCGCTACCGACTAAGATCAGATTAAACCAACGAGTGTAACAGCATGAAAAAAACGCTTCCATCTCAGCCACACCGACTCGCGCGATCATGCAACAAGAATTAACACCCGCCTGATCGCCCGCCGGGCACTTGTAGGTATTAAACAATGACGACAACCGATGAACTTGAGATACTACCACCAGACATAGACACACATACGGGACACTCGATGACAGAGCACGCCCTCTGTTGGCACTGAACGATGCATTAGATTCAACACAAAAACACCTAGTATGTAACGAACAACACAATCAGGCGCGCGGGAAACGCTCGGCAGAGCGACTCGCGAATTATCGGACATTACGACGACGAATCGCGGCCGCCGCTGCGCGCCACTAAATTATATTAATTATAACTAATTAGTTTCACCTCGTTATGAAAATTTACACATTATCGTAACACACAATCTGTACGTCCAGCCGCGCCGACGCTGCCGCTATATTCACACTAAATTATGTCATCCGGCCGGGGGGCTATGTCCACCGCGGGGCGCCACCGTGGCGGCGGCGGCGGTGGCTAGTAGCGGGAACCTACGTAATTGTAGCCGGTGTCTGTCTCGACATAGGCCTTCAGGATCGTGTAGGGCACATGTCCGATCCGGCCGTAAGCATTTCTCGCCTTCCACCAGTTACGCGTGTCGTCCAAGATCTGTGCAGGGTAGAGAGGCAACGTGCAGAAACGTTAATGGAGAGTCGATGCGCAGCATTCGAGCGTGTGCGGGAAACCAATGCCCCACACGCATGTTAAGAAAACAGGCAAATTAAACCAAATTAAAGAAAAACAAACAAAATCAAACAAAAATCAAACGAACGACACAAATATAAACAAGATCAAACAAAAAATTCAATGAAATAATCAAACAAAAAAGAACAAAATTAGGCAAACGCCTCACATGCCTAGCGATCACACTGCAGCCTCCTCCTCCCTCTCCTCCTCCTCCCGCTCCCCCTCCTTCTCCTCTTCCTCTCCCTCCTCCTCCTCCTCCTCCCCCCTCTCACCTCGAGGAACTCTCCCTTGGAGACGGTCAGCTCCTTCTCGTTCTTGCCGACTCGGTCGTACGTCACCTCGTACGCCTTGCCGCTGGCGTGGCGTAGCTGCTTGAGAAACGACGACTGCGTCTCATCGAAGTTGCGACGCGTCCGGTCGAGCGGGTCGTCCATCTGCTGCTTCGCGCGCTCGTGCATCACGTGACTGCTGCTCATGTGGCTCCGCCTGCTGACGAGAGTGACGGCGAGTTAGCCGTGCGAGGATTTTCATAAAAACTCGCAGGAAATTTTTCCGTGCGCGCGCTTTGTTGGGTTAGGCGAGCCGATTGAAATGCGGGTGAGCAATATTGCGCTTGATTGTTATATTTATATTGTTATATATATTATATTTTGTATTTTTTGTTTCTACGCTTACTTATTTTCGTGCCTTGTGACACGGCAAAGTCTTATTTTATTTAGGAAGCGAGATTTTAAAAAGTGTGCACGCGCATTCTCACGCTGCCCAATTCGGTAACTAGAACGAAAAAGCGCATGCAATCCTACGTCTTCGCAAAACAACAGGCTACACCGGCGTGGCGCGTTGTACGTCCGAAGCGACCTGAATCGTGCGAGAGAGCGAGAGCGAGGAGGCGTGTACGTACTGGTCAGCGGGTGGCGGCGGGCGAGACTCGTACTGTGATCCGTGTCTGCTCGTCTGCCCCTGCCCGTCGTAGAATCTCTCCTCGCTGTGTCGTGCGTCGAACCTGCGCATCGATAATAACGTTTAATTAACGATATTAATTAACGTTTAATCAATCATTACCGAATACAATCACTCGGGTGTATTTGAGACGGGCATGCATTGGCCCACGGACAACCATGTGACATTTCACACCAATTTTAAGGGTAATCCCACTCATCAGGCCCTTTCTATTTTCATCGAAAAATATAGGTGGATGCAGCCCCCACCACAATTTAACAGGTAATCCCACTTATCAGGCCTACTCTATTCATAGGTCTTCCCTTTGCTCAAGTCCTTAAAATATAGGTGGATGCAGCCCCCACCACAATTTAACAAGTAATCCTACTTATCAGGCCTATTCTATTTATAGGTCTTCCCTTTGCTCAAGTCCTTAAAATCTAGGTGGATGGAGCACCCCCCCCCCCCGGTCCACACCCTCAGAGGCTGAGGCAGGTATGTGTCACTGACCTGGGTTCGGCGCGGCGGTCCGCGGTAATCGTTAGCTGGCGGCTTGTAGTCGCTTCCCTGTCGCTTCTCCTCGTATCTCTCCGTGTGCCGTGAGTCGGCACCAAACCGCTCTCCGGTCCGCGTAACCTGCGGGGCAAGCGACGGTGAATATATAAAACATCCACTATATATGTATGTATATATATATATATGTATGTATGTATATATATATATATATATATGTATGTATAAATATATATATGTATGTATATATATATATATGTATGTTTGTATAATGTGGACGGTAAAACATCCACTATATATGTATGTATGTATGTATGTATGTATGTATATATATATGTATATATATAATATACTATGTATGTAGTATGTAAATGTGACGGTAAACAAAACAAAAATCGCCACTATATACTGTATGTATGTAATATATATATATAATTATGTATGTATGTATATATATATATATATATATGTATGTACAATGTGTACGGTAAAACATCCAGCTATGGGTGAGCAGCGGATTGATGCTGAGAGAGAAGATGATAGCTGAGGCAGCATGCCAACAACACTGAAGGCTACATATCTGTTGTTACACTATTATATGACACTATGTCGACACATATCCTTGTAGAAGGAAGTTATCCAAATCTTCAAAATAATCGCCAAGAGAAGAACCACTGAAGTGCAGCGAGGTGTCGTCCATTTAATACGTGTAGAAGGAAACTGAGACAGAATATTTAATACGACGAAGGTGAAGATGGAATGGTAGATAAACGTGTACATATGTATAGAAAGGTACTGGGTTTGCTATTTGCAGTTATTCCAAAGCATAGGTATCTGCACAGTAGTAATACAAGGTAATATAGTAGTTATAGCACAGCATAATTGTTTCGCGCAAATCACGGACGAATCGCTTCGAAATCGCCACATGAATCGACAGGTAGTGCCACCTGGTGAGTGACGAGAGCGTACCTGTCCGGGGGCGGGGCTTGATCGTAGCGTATCTCGGAGCCGTAGCGCTCCTGCGAGGGCTGATGTGAGTAGCGGCTGTCGCGGTCGTCGTAGCGTGCATAGTGCTGCTGCCTCTCCTCCGCCTGGTGGAGAAAACATGCGATACCTCATCGTCAACGCACGGTTCAGGTGCCGCAAATATTACTTTTATATATATTATATTTTTTTGTATTTTTTTTGTATTGCTTTTATATATGTACTTCCTCACTTTCTCCTCCGCATTACTTTATTTTGTTTAGTCGACACTATTCTCACTCGGGTATATTCGCCCAAATACAATCGTAGGCGCCATAGTTTACGGATGGAATAGAAACAAACATGGAATGGTGCTTTAAATAACAATCGTCAACTATAGACCATACTCTATACACGTTTACACTTTCTACGAAGACAAAAACTCAAAAAATGACCCCGCGGAAAACATAATCTTCATTTTAAACTAGATACGATCGACTTTGTGAGCGTTTGTAAGTGCAGAACACGCGTTGAGCATGATCCCTACCTCGTTCTGTGCCTTCCATATGTCGTCTCCGTGTGTTATGCGTGCGGTGGTCGCTGCCTGGCTTGCGACCCTATCCCGATCATCGATCTCTATCCCGGGCGACCAACCGTCGGCAAACACCGGGTGGTAGGGATGTACGTAGCCCTTGTAAAGTTGTCTGTGTGCAAGCGAAGTAGTTATTAAGCAGGTAGGGATGTACATGGCACTCGTAAAGGTGTTTATGTGCAAGTGAAGTAATTATTTGTCAGGTAAGCATGTACATGGCCCTTGTAAAGGTGTCCATGTGCAAGCAAAGTAATTAGTAGTCAGGTAGGGCTGTATGTAGCTCTCGTAATGGTTATTATAACTAAGATGTAAAACGACTATTTATGGGATGGTTCATGTGGACTACCAGCAGGCAGTTTCTCCTGAGATGAGCTCATGACTCTTATGAAAGAAGGCACCTGCACAACATTCACTTCTAAGCCACCATCTTGCGCGAAAACACACGAACAAGAAAACAACTACTGTATAAGCCGTATTTTTCGCGTACAGATATTTTCGCGAATTCAGACTTCGCAAGTGGAAGACAATTTCGCAAGTGGTTAATTTCGCGGTCGGTGAATTATGTATTATTCGGTATTATTCGGTATGAATGATTCGCGTGTTGTTATTTTCGCGGTTGGAGACGCGTTTGCGAAATTCGCGAAAATACTATACAGTACATTAAACACGCGCAAAAATTAAAACATCATCGCGACAAATACAAATTTTGGAACCACGGACGATTTTCTCTCTCCCCCACAACCGCACAAAAGAGCGTGGTTGGGTAACCCACCGATGGCACCCTCCCACCTTCCCTCCGACCCTCCCTGACGCCCGCACCCCCGCGGACTCACCTTGGCACGGTCCAGGCCTCGCCCAGCGACTCCCACAGCTCCGACTCCTTCGAGGTGAGGCAGTTCTGCAGCATGTCGACCGACTTGAGCGTGAGCAGTGGCGCCACCACGTGGACGGGCAGGTTGACGGCGTAGTTGGAGTCGCGGCAGGCGTCGACGATGAGAGCGAGGGGAGTGAAGAGGAAGTGCACGAGCTCGGGTGCGTTCGGGTCGTGAATTTGATTCTTCAGCTTCGCCTGTGAGAGAGAGGGAGAGCGTGGAAACGCACGCAGACGGTCAATGCATGGCACACGACACACGACGCAGAAGATGGCACGTACAGTTGACCTCTAGAGAAAGGACAGTTATATATGTGCTTACCTCTAGAGAGAGGACAGTTATGCGTGCTCACCTCTAGAGAGAGGACAGTTATGCGTGCTCACCTCTAGAGAGAGGACAGTTATGCGTGCTCACCTCTAGAGAGAGGACAGTTATGCGTGCTCACCTCTAGAGAGAGGACAGTTATGCGTGCTCACCTCTAGAGAGCGG
>NW_014577383.1:135192-136660 GCF_000485595.1 Priapulus caudatus
GCTCACCTCTAGAGAAAGGACAGTTATATATGTGCTCACCTCTAGAGAGAGGACAGTTATGCGTGCTCACCTCTAGAGAAAGGACAGTTATACATGTGCTCACCTCTAGAGAGCAGACAGTTATGCATGCTCACCTCTAGAGAGAGGACAGTTATGTTATATTTGTCGACTTAAAATCAGAGAAGAACCACATGTGCTGACGTTAAGTTACAGGACACCTGTAAGTGCTAGCTTGCCATGATAAGTAATTCTGTTCACTTTTATGGTTAAATTGCTGCATTATACTTCTTATTTTACTATATTGTTCGATGTGAACATACACTCGTGACGCATACATAGCCCATAGCAAGCAATTAATGTCAGGAACACTAATATCAAATCGTCCACGTTTTTTGGATTTTTAACTAGTTGAGAAACAATCTTATCAGGTAAGAATTTGACGATGCGTTTAGTCCCGTTAGATCTTACTTTTAATGTAAAAAAATGGCAACAAACATTTTACAAATTTTACCATAGAAAATTCGTGACGTAGTCAATTTAAATCGCAACTACATACACAGCTAGCTGCAGCCAGTGGAAGGTAAGGATAGTTGTACACACTGAATATCCATTTATTCCTGATACCATAACCGTTTCAACTGGCCGGCCACACGGCTGTGGCCAGACGCCGTATACACACAGACTACATTCACGACGCAAGAGAAACGCACAAAGCTTCCTCTCTGCACTCACGAACCTCTTCCCTTCACACTGCGTACGGCAGAATGCACTCACCAGCAGAATGAACGCGAGTTTGAACTTCTGGAAGACATCGATGAACTCGTGTTCTGGTGGCGGCCGTGCTCTGATGGCCAACATGCCGTCTGCAAACAGATGTCGCACCGAATTACAGACTCCCCTGACATGAATCAACATATAACCAACAATTACAAAGACTTCCCTCACATTAATAAATATATAACTAACAATTACAAAGACTTCCCTCACATAAATCAATATAAAACCTGATATTGCAACCAGATATATATATATATCAACCAAATACTGCACTGAATTCGAAAGACTTCCCCTCACATAAATCAACATAAAACCTGATGTTGCAACCAGATATATATATCAACAAAATATTGCACTGAATTAGAAAGATTTCCCCTCACATTAATCAATATATAACCAACAATTACAAATTAGCGTGATGATAGAAGACACCCTGCCCTCTATGGGTGTAACCGCCCGCAGTATCTAAACAACATTTGCATGCACGCACGATTACTCACACTGATTATTTACTATTTATAACATTACTGTTTAATCACAGTGAAAACTTCCACGATAAGATATGTCACATGGTCTTGTAACAGGCAACACGTCGGACTCCCAGCTTTACATGTTAACTCACAGAGAATCAGAATGTACAGCTTCTTGTGGCATCTACTGTATTTCCACATACTGTCTTTCTCAGTCTTCG
>NW_014577383.1:137138-139638 GCF_000485595.1 Priapulus caudatus
GTCCGCTTTCTCACTCTTCGTTGACTTCACTGTATTTTTCTTACCTCCCTGTCCGCTTTCTCGCTCTTCGTTGACTTGCTAACAACTTTAAATAGGACGCAACATTGACGTATGAAAGCGATATCTCACCTCCCTGTCCCTTTTCTCGCTTTTCAGTGACTTGCTAACAACTTTAAATAGGACGCAACATTGACGTATGCAAGCGATATCTTACCTCCCTGTCCTTTCTTCTTGCTTTTCCGTGTCCTACGCCTTCGTTCCAGCTCCCTGTATGCTGCGCTAGCCTGCTGCAGCTTTGCGATGAACCTCTCAATGTCATCGAAGCAGTGGTTCAACATGATCTTCATAACAAATAATAAAACATAAAAAAACGCCAATAAATAAATACAATAATAAACACGTAGTCGTCTGAATTGCCAACGATTACTCGCAGAGAAATACTGATGATGTCATCACGTCATAATCTCAACGATGACATTGGAATGACGGTCTATCTCTCTCAGGTTCCTCTATGTTTCGTTATGTTTCAAGAGAAGACTTATCACCGTCGTTCAACGCGACTTAAAACGGTCGGTGTGAAGACAATTAAATGTCTATAGAATTTATTTTGTGGGCTAACAAACACGTGAACACATATATGTATATCAAAATATGTATCAATTAGGATGAAACTTTACCATGCCTAATTTGGTAGGATGCTGAGAAGTTTGACAGTAATGTAAATAAAAAATGCATTAAAAAACATGTCTTACTAGCTTTTTATGCACAAACACGTGAACACATGTATCAATTAAAATGAAACTTTACCATGCTTGAACTGGATATTATGCCCCAGAATACAGTAATGTAAATAAAAAACACATTAAAAAACCCACGCCTTACAAAATTAACAGAACAGGAACTTGTGCTACGATTATTTGTTCAGACACTAAGCTAGGAAAACTGAACTGATATAAATGCATGACAGTTTTATCTGCATGGGATATGAGTCTGTGTAAACACCAGTGCCATATTTTACACTTCTCGCAACTATCTCGGTTTCACACATGATTCTACGAATAGCTAATAACACTGACTCTACATTACACCAGGTCCTGTACTGCAACCCCTTCACTTCTGACGCATAAGAAAGCTTACTAAAATTGCTACACTACAGTAAACAACACATTCCCATGTGAATGTTTGTGACAAACACGCAAGACACACCCTACACACGCACGCACGCGCGCACACGCACGTACGCACGCACGCACGCACGCACACACACACACACACACCTACACACGTGCGCATGCACGCACGCCCACACACGCACGTATGCACGCGCGCACACGCAGACACGCACAAACATGCCAGAATGAAATCCTAAATTAAAATCCAAACCCTAATTTCATTTCACACCCACCGGCACTCTAACCCACAAGTACCTACCAGTAATTTACACTCACAGAACTTATATACTCACAGCTCACAGAACCTGCAACCACAGTTCACGATTCACATCGACGGTGTACGCGCAATCTCGCGCAGGGTTCGAGGTTAACACTACAGGTGGCGCCACTCACCACGTCGCGCTCGGTGTTGTCGCTCGTCAGCGAGTCGTTGTCCCAGTCTCTGATCCCGGACCCGGAATTCTGTCTGACCTCACTACGCTGCATCGTCTTCGACTGATTCTGAGCTGCAACACCAAATTCGGCCATCTGTCGTTAAAATCGTCAACAGCCGACGTTTCCTCTCCACAATGCTTTACTCGTGTTTCTCCTCGACTCGTGTTTCTTCGATGGGACTAGTTTCCTGTAATTTAAGGTCATTCAAGGTCATTCGAGGTCACTCAATGTCATTTGAGGTCACCCGCACATCACGCGTGCGACGCCTGCACCCACGCGGCAGTTTCTCCTTCTCCCCGAAGTCCTTCTCTCTTAAGTCTTGATGTCTCTGACAGAGAGCGTCCGATCGCGGGTTATCGCGCGACCGGGTGTTACGTCCGAACCAACGCAGACTTCCTCGTTCGGTTGCCGCGGCGACGGCCGCGCTCCTCCTGGGTTCACAGCAGCCGCACCGCGCGAAACCCACGTCACGACGAATCAGAAAACTCTGCACACGGTGCCACACGTCCGAATACGGCGATCACAGACGATGAAAGACGTAAGCAGACGACGGCAAGGCGGCAGCGGTGGAAGTGGACTCTCTCTCGCTCGTCGACTACAGCTATAAAACCTCTCGTTGCTATTTACCCTCACTATTCACTGTGATGGCAGTACCATGAACAGTATCCAGACTTCCACACCACCACACCACACACAGACACACACCCAGGCAATGTGGGAGCGCAGCAACACGCTCGAACTGCACAGCACTGGGGGAACGATCCACGCGCAACCTGATACAGGGAACGCTGTCGCAGTGCGTCTCAGCGAGTTGAGACGATCGCACTGGGGGAACGATCCGCGCGCAACTCGAGGATGCTGAACACTGAGGCAGGGCGTCTCGGCGAGTTGAG
>NW_014577383.1:144638-152210 GCF_000485595.1 Priapulus caudatus
TTACGAACTGATTGACGCAATAGTAATCAACATTGCTCTAACTTCTGCTGTCAGTTCCATCTACAGAGAAATACAAACTTTTAAATTTGACTACGTTCCTACGAATTTTTTCTATTGGCTAAATATCTTGTTAAAATTTTGTTGCCATTTTTTTTACATTAAAAGTAAGGAACTAACGCGGACTAACGTATCGCTCAAATTCTTTACTTTGATAAGATTGTTTCTCAACTACGTTAAAATCCAAAACACCTGCGGACGATTTGATATTGTGCTTCCTGACATTAATTACTTGCTAATTGGGCTATGTGTATGCAGTCACGGTTGTATGTTCACAATCGAACAATAAAAAAAAAAAAAAAAAAAAAAAAAAAAAAAAAAAAAAAAAAAAAAAAAAAAATAAAAAAAAAAAATTATAGTAAAATAAGAAGTATAACGGCCAGAATTTAACCATAAAAAGTGAACAGAAATTACTTATATTTTCCCGTGAAAAAGTGGAAATATTTGTTTAATTTTTTAATATTTACGGTGACGTAATCACTTTAAAGCTCCGCATTTCGCCGGAAGATTGCGCAGAAATTAATGGAACCTATAGCGTTATTGCGCTGCGACACAAGTCAGTTCTCCCAGTATGGTACTAACGTTTTCATCAATGTTTACAGGTCCAAACTGTTCGAGATTTCTTTGCGTACATCGTTGATAGTTGCGAAACCAGGGGCCCGTTCTCAGAAACAAAATTAGTCTTAACATCGCCGGTTTCTCTCGGAGAAACATCCTCTCAAATTTCCTCGTAACAAACACGAGTAAATGTAATACATTTCTGTCTACAAGAAAGATTTCATGTTAAAACTAATCATGAAACGAGTTAACATTGTTTCTGACAGCGGCCCTCCTGAGCGTAGCCCCCCCCCCCGAGGGCACACCGCTCACTCACACAGTTGTCTCACACAAAGGAAGCCAATTAACCCCAACAACAACAACAACAACAACAACAACAACAACAACAACAACAACAACGAACTAAACGATATGACACATAATTTATAGCATTTCTAAAACAGGCTTTGCTGAAGGTGCTTAAAACGAAGTGCTAGTTCCCGGTCGATAGCCTGAGTAGTCTGAGGATGTGTAATGTTGATTAGGTTGATTAGGTAATGTTGATAGGTAATTGTGACGTAGTCTGGTAAGGTAGGTCTGGTGGGTCAGGTAGGTCTGGTGGGTCAGGTAGGTCTGGTGGGTCAGGTAGGTCTGGTGGGTCAGGTAGGTCTGGTGGGTCTGGTGGGTCAGGTAGGTCTGCGTGGTCAGGGTAGTCGGTCTGGTGGTCAGGTAGGTCTGGTGGGTCAGGTAGGTCTGGTGGCGCCTCAGGTAGTCATGCGGTAGTCGGTGGGTCAGTAGTCCCAGACAGAAGCTGACCCACCACTCTCATCGCTGCTGCCACCTAGCATTCACAATCACACACACGCACGCACGCACGCACACGCACGCACGCACGCCACACAGACACACACACGCACTCACACACACACACACACACACACACACAACACACACACACACACACACCACACACACACGCACGCACGCAGCCACGCCTGCCGCGCCGCGCGCTGCTGCTGTCGGCACGCACGCACACATACTCACACACGCACAACATAACTTCAACACACACACACACACACACACACACACACACACACACACACACGCACACGCACACACGCACCCCCTCCCCCACACACACGCACCAACAATTAATCACACACAGAGATATCATCAGTTATTCGATTCGAAACGCGTGTCACGATCACACACAGGGCCAGATCAATCGGTCGGTGTTCTTTCATCAATCTACAGAGGATGTGACATTGACACGCGCGGGAGAAATACAGCGAGGAGAAAGACGAGCAGTGTTCGGTTTATCACTACGGCTATGCTACAGACAAGCGATGGATTGATGACGTGCCATCGATGGGGCCCCGCGAACTTCACGGCAAATTCATAAATCAGATACGCTCGAAGGCCGTCTCTGCTGCTACAGCTTTGGAACTGTCAACACCGGCGCTGCAGACAATGGCAGATGTGCATTAAACTACACCTCTGGCACTAAAAGGAGGAACAGCGAGAGAAGACTGTTACGCAGAGTGAAATGTGGGGGAAGGTTGTCACGAAGGCGCTTTTCATTTTCAATTAATTTTGATATTTATTGTCGAGTATATAGTCACTGACAGTGACATCAACGTTAGGAACTTTAAATGATCACGGTTCGCTTGCTGTGTGTTTGCTGTCTAACATATCGCTGCATATCCACCGCGAGGTCAAGATTTATGTGTGGGATTAGTCTTCATTAATTAAATAATAATAAATTAATAAATAATAAAATAATAATATTTAATTATTTATGCTATATTTTCGAGTTAGGATAATTCTGGCTTGCTTTGCTATGAGCCCATGATAATTTAATTTAATATTTTCTTCCTTTCTTACGATCTCCCCCCCCCCTCTCTCTCTTTCCATCCATACCTCACTTATCCCCCCCCCCTGTCCAGCTCGATCTTTTTAGATTCCCCTCTAATTCTCTCTCCGTTACTCAACTCTTTCTTTCTTTCTTTCTCTTCTCTTTCCTCTTCTTTCCCATTCCAGACCGTAACTGCAACCACCCTTCCCCCTCTTCTCTTCTTATCGCGCAACATTCCAGTTTCCTCTCCCGCGTACAAGTTTGACCCTTGCACTCGCAGCAGCAAATAGGCAGCAGGTTAGCTGTCTTGTAGTTACCACCTACTATATAGATAGATACACGGCCAACTGTAGGCACTTAACCTTGTAATAACCGTAGGCATTTGTTATATCCTTGTAATGTGTTTCGGCGTAAGCACGTGAGAAAGCTAACACGCCTCCGCAAATAAATGGATCTGCGTGTTTTTTTTATACGTCGCAGTAGCACGTGGTGAAACAGCAGCCATTTCGTAACCGGTGTTCAAGGCCCGCACCATAAATCAGTCCACGGCTGCCCCACCTCCGAAGCATGTGATCATAACTTATCAATAATATCAATGCTATCTGCCGATTGAGAAAGTTCGGTAGTTTAGAACGTGCATAAACCAATGTTTACATTTAGTTTTATCTGCTTTCGCTCGTGCTGCATTGACAAGCTGCTATCCATGCGTCCACTCATCTATGATGGCTGACAATTCCTGGCTATCACACAGATATATGTATATCTCAATGACAGTTCCCCTCAAATTCAATTACAAGTCGGCGTATCTCGTCTATCGATCTACCCCTCAGTGTTGTTGAAGACAGGTGGATTTTCAATTACCTTCGCATTGATGCCATTAGAGATAGTTGCATCTCATTTACATCTCACTCTCACCTCGTTAACGATGTAAGCTTATTATTGCTACAGAGTTAAATTGCCCGTTATTTAAATTTAAATTTCGTTAAAGACACACCTTATTGAATTATCATCTCAAATGTGGTGAAAAGTTTCACATATCTCATTTAGTTGTTGGCACCTATATGCACTGCAGACTTCACCTGCGTGCGTCGACCAAACTGCGCGTGCGCGGGGGGGGGACGACAGGGAAGGGGGGAGGTTTGTCATGCAGCTCACGTTATTCCACAGCAAACCGGATTGTAAACTACGCTGTACCGAAAACCAACCACACGACCCTACTTTTATGACGCCCCGTCTGACAAACTGGTATTTTTAATAAGCGCTTATACTTGTGTGGTCAAATGTGGCAATCCGTGGCACAACTTCACACCTAGGGAAGCGCCACCCGGGGTGATACTCCATTAGGAGTGTTCCCAACGTTAAGGTCATGTCATGGTCATGGTCATGGTCATGGTCATATATTAGTTTGTGGTTTAATGTCATTTAGGTTAGGGTTAGGGTTAGGGTTAGGATTATCAATCATTATTCATTAATCATTAATGATATCAAAGTTGGGAACACTCCTAATGGAGCGTTAGCCGGCACCCGGTGCATACACCACGTACATTGCTGCATGTATTGTATACGTGG
Organism: Priapulus caudatus; assembly: GCF_000485595.1. Classification (NCBI taxonomy): domain Eukaryota; kingdom Metazoa; phylum Priapulida; class Priapulimorpha; order Priapulimorphida; family Priapulidae; genus Priapulus; species Priapulus caudatus. Next base: position 148,660 of record NW_014577383.1, read on the forward strand.
TGACTGTTTGCTCCCTTCATGGAGATCGCCCTCTGTCCTGTAGCTCAACAGTCTGTGGTTCGCAGTCATAGGTACAGGACATCATACGAGCGCACGCATGCATACACACACACATACACGCACACACGCACAACAGCACGCACGCACGCCACACACGATGCATACACCAGACAACACACACACACACGCTATGCCATAGCTACACACACACACACACACACACACACACACACACACCACACACACGCACGCACACACGTGCGTGCATGCATACACACACAACACAACGCTCACACACGCACACCACGCATCGCAATACACAGACATACACACATCACACACACACACACACACACACACACGACGCACGCACGCACGCGCGCGCATGCATACACACACCGCACGCACGCATGCATACACAGACCATACACACACACACACGACGCCACACACGCACGCGCAATGCATCACACACAATAGACACACACAAAGCACACGCACACGCACACTCACACGCACACGCACACTGCACACGCACACGCACACACCACACACACACGACACACACACACACGCCACGCACGCACGCACGCCACGAATGATTAAATGTGACGAATAAATCAACTTGGGTGCAGAGTGCAGACATCTATAAAAAAACATCCATGTACGTAACACGCCTTGACAAGGCAAAGAGATCCGCGTTCAGATAGAGGCCGTGTTGTGTAAACTAGGGCTGCATGCAGGAGCCAATATTTGACAACGGCTACACGCACGCACGCACGCAACGCGGCGCACGCCCCACGGCACGCACGCACGCACGCACGCACACAGACACAGGGACAAGTCACGCCAACCGAGAAAACAAACACCCCTACAAAAACAAGACCCCACCCCCAGCATACTCGGATTCAAGGGGGAGGGATGCAGTCGGCGCACGCCCCCCTCCCCCGTTATATTTTGCCACGGAACATTTTTTGCCCATCCAATGTCGTGTCGCGAATTGTCAATTGTCGCCGTCAGATCCACCATACGGCACCTATTTGCGGTCTACCCGCAGCTTATCAAACATACAAATTGCATCTACTCATTGCATCTATTCACTCTTGATGGACAAGAGTATTTGGGAGGGTAGACAAAGGTATTTCGTGCCGAGGGTGGGCAGGCACCCGGACTTTTGCCGAGGGTGAAGGCCAGCGTATATTTAGCGAGCGCGTAGGCAGGGGTATTTGGAGGGTAGGCGAGGGGTATTTGGAGGGTAGGAGTGGGCATTTGGGGAGTAGGCCAGGGGTATTTGCGGAGGGTGGGCAGAGTATTTCGGTGAGGGTAGGGTAGTGGGTATTTAGCGGAGGGTGGGCAGGAGTATTTGATGGTGAGCGGTGGGCAGGACGAGTCACTTGGGAGGATGGGCAGGGGTATTTGGCGAGGCGCTAGGCAGGTGCGTATTTGGAGGGTAGCAGGGGTATTCCTGGAGGGTAGACAAAGGTATTTGGGAGGGTAGGCAGGGGTATTTGGGAGGGTAGGCAGGGGTATTTGGGAGGGTAGGCAGGGGTATTTGGGAGGGTGGGCAGAAGGGGTGTAAGGGCTGAGGGTGATCAGGCGTGGGCAGGTGTGTTTGGGTGACGTTGGGTGTGCGCAGGTGTGAAGGTGCGCGGCGTGGCCGTCAACACCATAGCACTCAAAGGTGACGCTACCGGACTGACGCAACCAACCAACAAACACCCACCACCCCGAGCTGCCCCGCGTGACAGAAACGTGACGTCTTACCCCTGCGCTGTGCACCGACGGCCTGTGAGCGGTGGCAGTGTCGTCGATTTTGCGGGTAGGTGTGCGCGTCCTCATCCCTGCTCACGTTGCTCTGCTGATCTGTAACACAGACCAAGCGACGCACACGTCAGTCAGTATCGAATCCTCACCTTATCATGACACATACACACAGAGTGACCTTAGTGTGACAACCGTGGACGCGAGATGTCAGTGACGAAGCCACCACACCTTACACTTGACACATACAACAGTTGACACATTCATGACACCTACACAGAGTGACCATAGTGTGACAACGACGCACGCGAGATGTCAGTCAGGTGACGAAGCCACCACACCTTACACTTGACACATACAACAGTTGACACATTCATGACACCTACACAGAGTGACCATAGTGTGACAACGACGCACGCGAGATGTCAGTCAGGTGACGAAGCCACCACACCTTACACTTGACACATACAACAGTTGACACATTCATGACACATACACACAGAGTGACCTTAGTGTGACAACCGTGGACGCGAGATGTCAGTGACGAAGCCACCACACCTTACACTTGACACATACAACAGTTGACACATTCATGACACCTACACAGAGTGACCATAGTGTGACAACGACGCACGCGAGATGTCAGTCAGGTGACGAAGCCACCACACCTTACACTTGACACATACAACAGTTGACACATTCATGACACCTACACAGAGTGACCATATAGTGTGACAACGACGCACGCGAGATGTCAGTCAGGTGACGAAGCCACCACACCTTACACTTGACACATACAATACATGACACATACACAGAGTGACCTTATGGCAGATTTCGATGGACCTCGACAATCAATGATGCCCTCGATCTCAGGGCAACATTTCTTTTTGCGGTCCACACAACTCTATGTTGCCCTTACAACTCGGGCAACGACTGTCTAATATACAACCGTAAATAGGTTACCGTTGCCTCTGCTCACCTAATATATGGGAAGTGGCTGGTGCAAAGAAATCCACATGAATTACACCCCCTTTAATAATATTTTGCTTGCGTATTGCGAACAAAAGAAGGCTACCAAGTCAAGGATAGGGTTTACGGTTCGTGGAGACTGGAGACCCACACCCCCATGCACCCACCCGCTGGCCAACAACGTAAAACACGATGCTAGCAGTGGTGGAGCAAGGTTCGATTGGGTGGCGGGGTGGGTGGGGTGGGGGGAATTGCTGCAACAGCGCTCAAAACACGATGCTAGCAGTGGTGGAGCAAGGTTCGGTCGGGTGGCGGGGTGGGTTGCTTGGCTGCAACAGCGCTCAGTCGTAATGCTTTGTTATCAGATCGTAAATACATCCCTCCTTGCTGCCACCACCTCACTCCCTCCCTTCACCCGTGTAGCAGCAGTCAAGCGTGTGACGTTCGAGCCCTCACGAGCTCCCGCCCTTTACAAACACCGTTTTTCGGGTAGTGCAAACACTTGCAGCGAGAGAGAGAGAGTGAGAGAGAGACAGCGAGAGAGACAGCGAGAGAGAGAGAGAGATAGCACGAGAGCGAGAATGAGCGCGAGATAGCAAGAGAGCGTGAGTGAGAAAGAGAGAGAGAGAGAGACAGCGAGATCGAGAACGCGAGAGAGAGCGCGCGCAGGGGAGAGAGAGAGAGAGAGCGCGAGAGAGAGAGAGAGAGAGCGAGAGAGCGCGCGCGAGAAAGAGACAGAGAGCAAGAGAGAGAGAGAGAGAGAGACAGAGAGAGAGGGGGGATGGCACGCTTTAACATTTATGCACGCCGGCAGGCCA
>NW_014577383.1:152220-159209 GCF_000485595.1 Priapulus caudatus
TTGCTGCCACCACCTCACTCCCTCCCTTCACCCGTGTAGCAGCAGTCAAGCGTGTGACGTTCGAGCCCTCACGAGCTCCCGCCCTTTACAAACACCGTTTTTCGGGTAGTGCAAACACTTGCAGCGAGAGAGAGAGAGAGAGAGACCGCGAGAGAGGGGTGATGGCACGCTTTAACATTTATGCACGCCGGCAGGCCAGGTGAATGCATGCGTAAGTATGGAAGCAAACTAAGCCATATATAGCCTCACTGTGACTCGTGCACAGCTACACTAATAAGTGGGTGGAGCCGGGTTAGCTAAGCACAGCGATAATTATATACGCATATATAGCGCGCACGCGAAGCAAAAGAACCCGTATGATTGATGTATGGGCTGACATTTATAATACAATACACAATTATAAGTCATCACGACAAAGCAATATCATTATCATTATATACAATAGAGTATACACGGAGGGTGAGCGGGGAGAAGTAGGGTGCTTGGATGGGGAGCGGTAAAGTGTTAAACGTGAATAGTTTTCCCTGTAGAGAAGAGAGTAGGGCAGGTAAGGTGTAACAATGTTATTAGTTTCACCTGTAGAGGGGGAGTAGGGCAGGTAAGGTGTGACAATCTTATTAGTTACACCTGTAATCAACACAGTGCGTGCAAGGTTGTCCACACACACACACACACACACACGTTCATATATCAATGACGCCCCAGTTTCAGGGAACAATTACTGTCGTTATGCGCCACAGAAATACCTACCTAATAATTATGGGGCGCCGATTAAAAATACAATGAAATATGGCAAATATTATGATAGTATCAGGTTCAGTATTAATTCTAAGTAAATATTTGAAAAACTAAATATACTAAACATCTGAGAAGTAGGCCCTAATATATAGCATGAAAATCACGACATTAAATAAATATAAATAATATATATCATATCCCCCCGAAAAAAAAATCCCCATGAAAACACCATACCTGACGACACGTAGCCACTTGTTCCGTTGCCGTTGACGACGACGCCCGACTGTCGCGCCATCTGGTTGTTGCTGTAGCGCTCGTCGCGCCTGTAGCTCATCGGTTCGCGCACGTACGGGTCGTGCCTGTAGGGCTCACTGCGTGCGGACTGGGCATCATCGGGCCTACGTGAGTACGGCTCCTGGTATGTGTACGCTGAACGCGGTGAGTGGTCCGTGCGCCTTACGTACGCGTCGTGGTAGCCACTGTAGGGAAGGAGAAACACCGGGGAGAAGCAATTAATGACTAGCTAATCATAAATTAATCATTCACTTACACACACGCACACGCACACCACCACCACCACCACCACCACCACCACCACCACCAGCAGCAGCAGCAGCAGCAGCAGCAGCAGCAGCAGCAGCAGCAGCAGCAGCAGCAGCAGCAGCAGCAGCAGCAGCAGCAGCACCGCAGGGCTGGTGCCATCGTGAGCTGGCTGGCTGACACCGAGGCATGCACGCCCTCTGCACACCGCTAAGGTGGTAATTATAGCTAGGTCACTGTCCCCCGAACACACACACACACATATATATATACATATATACATCGACTCAGGAAAACAGCACCTACTAGGCAGTCCACCCACCACCCACTTCTGCGAATGACCACGACTCGAAAACAGCAGCTATTCGGGTGTCCACCCACCACCCACTTAATTCTGCGAATGACCACGACTCTAGCGGTAACAATGCACGGACTACCAGAAATGACCATTGCTCTCTGGCGCACCTTGACCACCTACAACTGCGAATGGCTGATCAAAAAACATTGTGGAGAGGTGAACATGATTGAATTAATTATTAAAAAAACACAATCTGGATAATGACAAGGAAATCCTACGAAAATTCTAACAACGTCAGTTGATCTGCATGAATCTCCATTATACTCTGATGCATTTTTACATTCCAGAGACGATTGCAGTAGAGCACATATGATCAGAAGTGTCATTATATTATATATATATATTATCAGGGGTTATAATTTTGTCAATTTGTCAATTAATTTGTCAAAATCATTCATCAATCAATGTGTCCTTATTAACCCATAATATTATCTATGTATACTCCTGATATTGATGAGTACGTACTCCAGACATAACACTAACCACGGATGACAGAAGAACCACCAATGCGACAGACAACACGTCAAGACAACCAGCGTGTCCACACAGATGCAAATATATCACACGGCAACAGGCGCCGAACAACATATATATCTAAAACTGTTCGCAGGTTCGCCACACTGTACATATATACATATATATATACACAGCGATAGAGTTGAGCCATAATGCAAACATCACAGGTGAAGACAGCAACGACTTCCTGACCAGCTTGTAATTAACTCCACACCTGTATATACATGCATAATTATATAATATTGCAAATATGCATTATTGTCATTGTACTCGTATATTCTTGCGCACATAACGAGTAGCCGCTATATGAGATTTCTTTCAGCGCTTTCAACGTTCAACCAAATCAACTTGGTATTATAAGAACAATCGAAATCAGGACTCAAACATCCACACACAACCACGCACGCACGCACAGACACACATACGCGCGCGCGATCACACTGACAGATAAAGAGTAGTTAAGAGTGGGTGGCCAGGGTTGTTTGAACACTAATTTTCACACGTGAGGAGAACATTTGTGTAGGAAACTTTTCTCGTGCCCTCTTTCTCTATCTCTAGGCTCACAGGCACTTGAAGCGTTTCAATAAAATATAATGCTAAATAAATACGAAATCTAGCTATTTACTACCAAAGTCTTAATGTTTCTATACTCTTTATCTTCTCTACACATAAATATATAGTTCTTTTATTTCTATTTTATTTTATGTTTAGTTATATTTATGTGTCAGTGTGCAGCGGCAGCCATGGCGACAGCCATCGTTTGTTGCAGATGAGCATTTGGACGGCATTTGCAGGAAATTGTCGGCAATAATAGGTGAAAGAGAGTATAGAAACATTAAGACTTTGGTAGTAAATAGATATCGCATTTATTTAGCATTATATTTTATTGAAACCCTCCAAGTGCCTGTGTGTAGGCTCACGCACGAGCACCCAGCTAGTCTGCTGCTGCTTATCCTGATGCTGCTGCTTATCCTGCTGCTGCTGCTGCTTATCCTGCTGCTTATCCTGCTGCTGCTGCTGCTGCTGCTTATCCTGCTGCTTCTGCTGCTGCTTATCCTGATGCTGCTGCTTATCCTGCTGCTGCTGTTTCTGCTGCTGCTGCTGCTGCTGCTGCTGCTTATCCTGCTGCTACTGCTGCTGCTGCTGCTCCGGATGCTGCTGCTGCTGCTACTGCTCCTGCTACTGCTACTGCTGCTGCTGCTGCTGCTGCTGCTGCTGGTGGTGGTGGTGGTGCTGCTGCAGCTGCTGCTGCTACGGCTACTACTGCTGCTGCTGCTGCTGCTGCTGCTGCTGCTTTTGCTGCTGTTGGTGGTGGTGGTGCTGCTGCTGCTGCTTCTGCTACTGCTACTGCTACTGCTACTGCTGCTGCTGCTGCTGCTACTGCTACTGCTACTGCTGCTACTGCTGCTGCTGCTACTGCTGCTGCTGGTGGTGATGCTGCTGCTGCTGCTACAGCGGCCTACCCTCCGGCTCTCACCTTATATACCACTGCGATAACCAGGCTATAAATCTGCAGCGATCTGCCTCGGATACATTTATAGTTTATACGGACCCGCCATAATTACGTGAGAGTAATCGCTGGCTTGACAGCACAGACTGTGTCCGTGCGCGCGCGTACGTGCGTGCGTGCGTGCGCGCGTGTGGTGTGCGTACGCGCGCGCGTGGTGTGCGTGCGTGCGAAAGATCTGTCGGAAGCCAGCGTGCAATAGAGAGCTCGTGCGTATTTCCACTCTCACGCAGGCCATATACATGTATGCTACCCGGCCACCTCCCCATGTTTGCTTCACATGCGCCACATACATCACCTAGAGATGCAAGGAATGCCGCATCAGCCGCCGTGTTCACATAACGAGTCGTCAAAAGGAAGCAAAAGGAAGCTAAAGATTTCATTAGGGGCCACTTCGTAGCAAAACCCTCATTACGAAGCCACGTGTATTGTTTGTTGCCGCCTGGGCCGTGCTGGCAATTGATATCAATGCAGTGTCTCTATTTCTGCATTCTATCAATAGCTAATATTACCTATGTAATAATATATATGTATTATTAGCTCTTGATTCTATATATCTGTAATTCATATATATATATATACATATATATATATATATATATATATATATATATATATTCGCGCGCTATTTTCTTTTCTCTCGCCATGCACTTGTCCCTGACACGGGGCGACTTTCATGATAAGGTAGATTTCAGGGGGGCGTGGTCGTACGCAGGTAGGCATGCAGGCAGCGTTTGTGTGGAACCTGCACAACACTTCTATGCTAGCACCTTGTTTTGCTACGTGCAGCTGGCGGCCCGCTAACACAGGCGGGTGGATAAACCCATTCGGTAGACGAATGGCATACTTACAGCTCCCATTCTTCTTCCAATTCTTCTTCCCATGCGAACGAATAAAACCATAACGGTAAAACCCCTTTTTTATGATACGTAATCGTTATGGTGATATAACTTTAATTTTAGAGTAATATAATCTGATGGTGTGTATCCGGTCGGGTATCCGCCGCCCCAGTCCAAGTCAATATTCCACTAACGACAGTAGCACAACACCCAAGGCATTCAGAATATAATAATATCCAGTAATAATACGAAAAAATCCAGAACAAATAAGTCATCCATAAGCACAACCATAAAAATAATATACTATTTAGACTTATGGTGTCTCTATATATTTCTATGAGTATAACCCTTACATTCACCCCCCCCCCAAAAAAAACACGGAGAAAGTTGGCACGTTACCAACAAACCCTAAAGCTGGGTTTACACGGACGATTTTGTGTTGCCGAATTGCCAAATTGGACGAACTTGGCCAGTTGGCAACTGACAATCGGCAGTGTAAACGCAAAAGTTGGACGACCAACCCCGATCGGGCGCAGCGAGTTGGGAAATTAGAATTCTAAAGCTGGGTTTACAGTTTTTACACTGACGATTTTAGGCCGATTTTATGCAGGCGACTTGGCGTTTTTCTTCTTTCTACCAACCTCTCTATAAATATTCAAAGCGCTGTCGCCGCGGCGCGACCGCGACCACGAGGTGGCAAAAGTTTCAACATTTGACCCGTAGGCACGCGCGGGGCGACCCCGATACGAATTTTTACATGCCGCCAGCGTGGCGCCGATAGCAAAAACGTGCTCTCCCCCTAGGATGGAGACACACGCCTTCTGATTGCTGTTCTCTGATTGGCCACTTGGCAAAAAAACGTCCGACTCAACTGCTCCGAGTCGGCGAACCAACTGGCCAATTTCGTACAATTTGGCAATTCGGCAACACAAAATCGTCAGTGTAAACCTATGGGAGGAGATGTGTCCCAATTCAAATGTACAATTGATCGATTGATTGTTCAATTGAACTCGATTGATTGTTCAATTGAACAGTCGTTTAACATTCAATCGTTCAATTGATCGTACTTGATTGTTCAATTAAACAAGTCGTTTTAATCATTCAAACGTTCAATTGAGCAATTAAATAACGAATTGCCAAATTGCCAAATCAAAGGCACGAATACTGAATAGGCGTATTGAATCATGGAATCGAGCAATTGCGAGGCTCGTCAATCGCCAAATCCAAACATATACCTACTGCACATGCGCACAGCGTGCACGTGCGTGTACCCGCGTGTACGCCCGCGTGTACGTCGTGTACCCGCGTGTAACGTGCTGTACCCGCGTGTACGTGCGTAATTGTTCCCCAAGTGGCCAATCAGAGAACAGCAATCAGTAGGTGTGTCCTCCATCCTATCGGCGTTATGGCGTCGCCCCGCGCGTACCTACGGGTCAAATGTTGAAACGTTTTGCCGCCTCGCGGCCGATAACGTAAGCGCTTTGAATATTATGAAAGGAGGGAGTTAGGTAGAAAGAAGAAACCTGCATAAATCGGCCTAAAATCGTCAGTGTAAACCCAGGCTGGCTTAGCTGGCTCAGGCACACTAGCGCAGCGTAATATATATATATAATATATATATATATATATATTATATATATATATATATATATATATATAACACACACATAGGCGTTAGCTAGACTAAACGTGGGTGTAGCCGGCTGACGACTATGGTTTTCTGTAAAGGGTGGAGTTAGCGTTGGGGCGATGGCGTGCTGATGAACATGAATAACACGTTTCGCACGTCAAGCCGAGAGGCGCCGGCCTTACGGAGAGGCCGCCCGCCCCCCCCCCGCACAGCACACACGCACGCAGCTCTCCTGTTGCAGATACTGCTGTACGCGCCGAGAGAGCGAGTGAGAGAGAAGAGGGAGAGAGAGAGAAAGAAGAGGGGAGAGAGAGAGAGAGAGCGGGGCGAGAGAGAGAGGATTTTTTACAGATTCACAACCTGTGCATGCTAGGTCCTGTGCCCACACTATAGGTCTTATCTCGAACATAGATACCCTATAGCTAAGCAGGCGGTAGCATACAACCTCACACACAAACATTACATTGGCGTTGGTAGATTTTTCGCTCGCTGGGGATGGATGCATCAAGTTCACGTTCTACAATTCGAGTCCGCAATCCTGTTTCAATATAAAAACACGGACAAAAACCTTCAGCCGAAACAACGAAAAGACAGTGCCATCACTGCGACTCAGCAGAAATCCACAATTTCACACTTTCAGCCCTACGCGCTTATAATTATAATATATATATATATAATACATTAATATATATATATAGATTCAGACTATTGTCTAAACTACGGTGGACAAAGTGAATCAAAGTAACAAAATTCTTCTGCTGCTACTGCTACCCGGCTGAAATACGTCACCGACTCTATTATTCTTCATTAGGCGAATCCTAACTATTTCTAATTTAAATCCTAATTGAATTACGATTTCAT
>NW_014577383.1:160916-164246 GCF_000485595.1 Priapulus caudatus
AGAGAGAGAGAGAGAGAGAGAGAGAGAGAGAGAGAGAGAGAGAGACCTGCTCACATGGAGTCGCAGAAACGTTTGGAGCAAGTCGAATGGACACAAACACACACATGCGATGTCTTCTTCACATGTTGATATCGGACTGACATGTCAATAAGTAATACGACAGGGTAGCCTCATAAACAGATATTTTAGGAGGTCATATTTACATGAGTACGGTCGCTCACTGCTTGCGATTGTGCATGTAAACACGCTATCTCTCGTTTACGGGATGAGCATATTTCCCACGTATATCAAGAGCTAATAATACCATAGATATAAGAGCGTATATATCCATAGATGTAGGAGTGAAAAATGACAGATCATTCATGGATTATTCACAGATGCTATTGATGCTATATAGAATAGTTGCGTTCGGAGTATATCTTGATATCCGCCGATTGAATACTATTGCCAATCATTCGCACGTAAAAGCAAAACGTAAAACTAAGAGTGTGCAAATCTCAAAGGCTTGCTGCACGTATGGCCTCGGTAGATGTAAGCTTTGCCCTTCTTCCTTTACCTAGATGCCACGCAGACAAACACGATGCCACAACTCTTACACAACGAGGGTACCCATGTGTGTGAATTCCTCACAAGGCGCGGCCCGCTCTGCCCGCGGGAAACTTCTTAATGATAATTGCCCAGGCACGCACAGTGATCGCGCACTCGATGGGGGGCTACCTGGCTATACTTCTTACGCCACTTAAACAGCAATTTATCTATTATTTACCGCACGCATGCGTCTGGCAGCGCAGAAACAAAAGCATCTAAGTCTGCGTTGCTACTGACTCCTGTAGATTGGGCTACCGATCGTGAGGTTAACAAAACCGAGGTGATTACGTCAATATGTAGTGCGTGAAAATTGGGAGCCGGCAGTGTGCGTAGTGAGTGTCGTATCACGACACACAGCAGCACACACAGCAGTAACAGTCACAGCAGCAGCAGCAGCAGTAACAGTAACAGCAGCAGTAGCAGCAGTAGTAGTAGGCAGTAGCAGAAGCAGCAGTAGCAACAGCAGTAACAGTAACAGATATACACATATATATATACACACATAGGCGTGTAGCAACACTAACGGTGGGTGTAGCCGGGCTGACGACTATGGTTTCTGTAAAGGGTGGAGTTAGCGTTGGGGCGATGGCGGTGCTGATGAACATGAATAACACGTTTCGCACGTCAAGCCGAGAGACGACGGCTTACGGGAGAGGCCGCCCCCCCCCCCCCCCCGCACGCACACACGCACGCAGCTCTCCTGTTGCAGATACTGCTGTACGCGCGCGAGAGAGCGAGTGAGAGAGAAAGAGGGGAGAGAGAGAGAAAGAAAGAGGGGAGAGAGAGAGAGAGAGAGGGGGGGAGAGAGAGATTTTTTACAGATTCACAACCTGTGCATGCTAGGTCCTGTGCCCACACTATAGGTCTTATCTCGAACATAGATACCCTATAGCTAAGCAGGCGGGTAGCAGTACAACCTCACACACAACATTACATTTGCGTTGGTAGATTTTTCCTCGCTGGGGATGGATGCATCAAGTTCACGTTCTACAATTCGAGTCCGCAATCCTGTTTCAATATAAAACACGGACAAAAACCTTCAGCCGAAACAACGAAAAGACAGTGGCCATCACTGCGACTGCAGAATCCACAAATTCACACTTTCAGCCCTACGCGCTTATATTATATATATATATATATATATACATTATATATATATATAGATTCAGACTATTGTCTAACTACGGTGGACAAAGTGAATCAAAGTAACAAATTCTCTGCTGCTACTGCTACCCGGTGAAATACGTCACCGACTCTTTATTCTTCATTAGGCGAATCCTAACTATTTCTAATTAATCCTAATTGATTACGATTTCATTAGGGCATCAAAGGCAACGTCGCATCGACGGAGAGCCAGAATGGTGATAATATCAGCATCCTTAATATTCAGATAATTAAGATGAAACCCATGCTAGTCGGAATACGAGTGAGTAACTTTTCTCATAACTCTTCTTCCCACAAACCGTATTGAAACTTTGCACTTGAGCAACAAGCGTGTTGTCACTATACTCACTGGTACAGAGCGTAGGTCTTCCGAGAAAAGCCCTTATGATAGAGTCCCTCTACGCGAGAACATATATACAAAGATAAACTCTTTATATAGAAATCCTTCTCTACATAAAGGGCAACTCTTATGTAGTCGAGGCGGCCCTGAAGAAACCAACTTTACAGAACTTTACTTTACTTGTTGAACAGTGTCAGGGTCATCTGAAATTTATAGGCTTATTCACGCCTGTTTACACGAGCGCCATCTAGAGGCAGTGAGAGTGACTAACAGCAGAGGTTAGAGTCAGCCTTTGCCCTAGCTGTGATCGACGTATACCTACCGGCAGCGTTGGGCATTTTAAAAGGTGATATTATGCAACAGTAGCCTTCTGCAAATTGTTCGCAAATTCCACTATTTCGTCTCTGTAAAAGGCCTTCTTTTGATTTTTGTTTGCGGTAAATTTAGAGTGCACTAATTTGGACGCCCTCTACTGTTGTACACCGGCCACCTTAAGCCGGAGTGTCATAACACTGGCATCATTACAGCATCAGCTGTAACATGAATCTGTCATGCGCGTCACCGATAAATTCCCGCCCTCGACAATTATCAACGACGATGCCGACGATTAGTGATGAATCACGTGACATTAACGGCAGACGCGCGGGAAAAATGAGGAGGTATTTAGCTATGCTAATAGACAATTGGCAATATTGACAACTGCCAATGAACAATTGGCAATCATTTTTGGACAATTGGCAATATTGACAACTGGCAATGAACAATTGGCAATCATTTTTGCAATTGAATATATTGAAATATTGGCAATCAAGTAGCGATTACTTACTTTGAGTAGTGGTTACTTACTTTGAGTAGCGGTTACTTACTTTGAGTAGCGGTTACTTACTTTGAGTAGCGGTTACTTACTTTGAGTAGCGATTACTTACTTTGAGTAGCGGGAATGGCCGTCGTAGTCCGAGTAGGCGCCTGAGGTGTGCACCCCGGGCATCATGGAGGGTGTACCGCGATCGCCCCTGAAATAGAAACAGAGACGATGATGTAGACACAAACTCCAACAAGTCGTTAACTATCAGTCAATGAGAATCAGTTGAGAACTTGAGAGAGAAAGAAAGAGAAAGAGAAAGAGAGAGAGAGCGAGAGAGAGAGAGAGAGACAGTGAGGGAGAAACACAGAGAGAGAGAGAGAGAGAGAGAGAGAGAGAGAGAGAGAGAGAGAGAGAGAGAGAGAGAGAGAGAGAG
>NW_014577383.1:165596-166831 GCF_000485595.1 Priapulus caudatus
CAGCAGCAGCAGCAGCAGAGGGAGGGGGAGGCAGGGGAAGTGTGGCGGCACTCACGCACCGGCGGTGGGGGGAGGGAAGGGGTCGCAGAGAGAAGAGTGACAGCACACGCGTGCTTCACAATGATGATCTGATGAGAGCAGTGGTTTTTGTCGGCGGATTAACGGGAGGGAAGGTGGCTAGACGGCGCGCGCGCGCGGTGACGCGACATGAGCAATTAACACGCACGCACGCACACGCACTCACACACGCACGCACGCGCACGCACTCACACACACACACACACGCGCGCGCGCAAAACCACACGCACGCACGCACACACACGCACGCACGCACGCACGCACACACACACGCACGCACGTGTGTGTGTGCCGACACCTGCTTACCGAAACACGGCTAATAGTTAGTTACTGTGCTAGTGCAGTGGTGGTGGTGGCAGCAATGTTGTTGTTGTTGTTGTTGTTGTTGTTGTTGTTGTTGTTGTTGTTGTTGCTGTTGTTAGTGGTGGTGGTGGTGGTGATGATGATAATGATGATGATGATGATGATGATGATGATGATGATGATAATTATGATGGTAGTGTTGTTGTTGATGTTGTTATTGTTGTTGGTAGTGGTGATGATGATGACGACGGTAGTTTTGTTGTTGTTGTTGTTGTTGTTGTATTGTTTTTTTGGCGGTGGCGATGGCGGCGGCGGTGGTGTTGGTCTCTCTTTCTGCCTTCTCACCCTCCCTATTTTTCTCTCCTTTCACTTGTTCTCCAGTCCTTCTCTCTTGCTCGCTCGCTCGCTTGTGCTCTGTCACGCCTTCTTTTTCTCTCGTTGCCTGTCCCTCCTTCTACCCCTGGCTTTCCTCTTCACACCCCTTCTTTCTGTTCTCTTCCAGTTTGACTTCCTCGTTTACTGCCTGTAGTCGATCGAGTCACGCGTCACACGTATGTGTAGCTCACATAACCTATCAACCTTGTACGCACTTTACTCCCTGCCCTACACCTTACCTACCATCCCTGGCATACACCTTACCTGCCATCCCTGTCATACACCTTACCTGCCATCCCTGCCCTACACCTTACCTACCATCCCTGGCATATACCTTACCTGCATCCCTGTCATACACCTTACCTGCCATCCCTACCCTACACCTTACCTACCATCCCTGGCATATACCTTACCTGCATCCCTGTCATACACCTTACCTGCCATCCCTACCCTACACCTTACCTACCATCCCTGGCATA
>NW_014577383.1:170382-177351 GCF_000485595.1 Priapulus caudatus
AGAGGAAGAGAGCAAGAATGATAGATAGAGAGAGTATGTGAGAGAGGGAAGAGGAGAGGGGGGAGACTCCCAGCCGCTGGCGGACAACAGCGACGCTGTGCTGTGTGCGGTAGTGCGCACGTTTCCGTGCTGTGCGTGCATGCAACACGGAAGCCACCCTCTGCTTTCTGCTCTGCTCTCTCTCTGCTTTCTGCTCTGCTCTCTCTCTGCTTTCTGCTCTGCTCTCTCTCTGCTTTCTGCTCTGCTCTCTCTCTGCTCTCTCTCTGCTTTCTGCTCTGCTCTCTCTCTGCTTTCTGCTCTGCTCTCTCTCTGCTTTCTGCTCTGCTCTCTCTCTGCTTTCTGCTCTCCTCTCTCTCTGCTCTCCTCTCTCTGCTTTCTGCTCTCCTCTCTCTCTCTGCTCTCCTCTCTCTGCTTTCTGCTCTCCTCTCTCTCTGCTTTCTGCTCTCCTCTCTCTCTCTGCTCTCCTCTCTCTCTGCTCTCCTCTCTCTGCTTTCTGCTCTCCTCTCTCTCTGCTATCCTCTCTCTGCTTTCTGCTCTCCTCTCTCTCTGCTCTCCTCTCTCTCTGCTATCCTCTCTCTGCTTTCTGCTCTCCTCTCTCTTTGCTTTCTGCTATCCTCTCTCTGCTTTCTGCTCTCCTCTCTCTCTGCTTTCTGCTCTCCTCTCTCTCTGCTCTCCTCTCTCTTTTGCTTTCTCTCTCGCTCTCGTTCTCTGCTCTCTCATCATCTCTCTCTCTCTCTCTCTCTCTTCTCCTTCGCTCTCTTTTCTCTTCTCTTTCTCTCTCCTCTCTTCTCTCTCTCTCTTTCGTCTTTGCACTCCGTCTCATCTCTCTCCCTCTCTCTCTCTCTCTCTCTCTCTCTTTCTCTCTCTCTTCTGTCTCGTCTTCGTCTCTCTCTCTCTCTCTCTCTCTCGTCTCTCTCTCTCTTCTCTCTCTCTCTCTCTTCTCTCTCTCTCTCCTCTCTCCCCCTCTCTGCCTTCTTCTCTCTCTCTCTCTCTCTCTCTCTCTCTTCACTCTCTCCCCCTCCGTTCTCTTCTCTCGCTCTGCCTTCGTCGTGTAGTAGTAGTCACACGTGTCTGTGTCCTTGTGTGTCTCGCAGAGAAGACAACGTTCATCACGACTCCGTCGGACGAGAAGGCGGACGCCGGACACACCGTCTCGTTCTCGTGCGAAGCAGACGGCGACGACGAGGCCGACATCGAGATCGGTAAGTCCCGCGACGCCAGGGGGCGCCACTCGTAATACTGTGTAAATGTAGGGGGTGCCACAAGTACAACGTACACGAGGGGCGTCCGGGATATATGATAAATGTGTGTGGGGGAGGGGGGAGGTGGTGCACAGATACTTGATGAATGTGGGGAGCCTCCACAAATGTCATGTGTCCACAGTACAGTGTCACTGTGTCGCTGGTTTCATTGTTTCACCAATGTCAATGTGTCACTGGTGTCACTGTATCACCAGTGTCACCAAATATCATGTGTCACGGGATTCACTGAGTCACTGGTTTCATTGTGTCACCAATGTCAATGTGTAACTGGTGTCACTGAGTCACCGGTTTCACTGTGTCACTGGTTTATTTGTGTCATCCCCGTGTTACTGCATCACCACTGTCATTCCGTCACCAAATACGTGTCGCCGATAGACTGGCTGAAGGACGCTGAGAAGCTGGACTACGACATCGTCAACCGCATCGACGTTGACGATGGACACACGCGCCTCACCGTCCGTGACGTCGTGTTCGCGGACCGCGGCGACTACACCTGCGTGGCGACCGCCTACATCACGCTGGACGACGGCACGCGCGGCGCCCTCGACGAGATCACCCACGTCGCCCAGCTCACCGTGCAAGGTACCCCACCAGGCCGCGCCACCGCGCATGCGGCGTTCTGCAGTCATCTCCCGGCCCTCGCGTACTGCAGTTCATCTCCCCGCTCGCGTTACTGCGTCATCTCCCCGCCTCGCGTTTTACTGGCAGTCATCTCCCCCGCCTCGCGTTACTGCGAGTCATCTCCCTCCCGCCTCGCGTTACTGCAGTCCATCTGCCCATCCGCTCGCGTTACTGGTAGTCATTCTCCCCCCGGCCTCGGCGTCAAGCTGCAAGTCATCTCGCCCCGCTTTCGCGTTACTGCAGTCATCTCCCCTGCCTCGCGTTAACTGCAGTCATCTCCCCCGCGCTCGCGTTACTGCAGTCCATCTCCCCCGCCTCGCGTTACTGCAGTCATCTTCCGCCTGCCTCGCGTTCTGCAGTCATCTCCATGCCGCCTCGCGTTCTGCAGTCATGCTCCCCACCTGCGCCGTTTACTGCATGTCATCTCCCTGCTCGCGTTACTGCAGTCATCTCCCCCGCCTCGGCGTTACTGCAGTCATCCTTCCCTGCCGTCGCGTTACTGCAGTCATCTCCCCCGCCTCGCGCGTTACTGCAGTCCATCTCGTCCCCGCCTCGCGTTTTTACTAGGCTCGCACGCAGTCTCTCCCCCCCGCCACGTCGCGTTAGCCCTGGGCAGGTCCATCTCCCCCGCCGGCACCCGTTCGCGTTACTGCAGTCAATCTCCCCCGGCGCTCGCGTTACTGGCAGTCATCTCCCTCCGCCTCCGTTGCTGGCAGTCATCTCCCCCCGCCTCGCGTTACTGGCATCATCTTCCCCCCCGCCTAGGCGGCAATTAGCTGCAAGTCATCCTCCCCTCCGCCTCGGGCGTTGACGCTGCAGTCATACTCCCCCGCCTCGCCCGTTTACGCTGCAGTCATCTCCCCCGCCGTCGGCGTTACTGCAGTATCTCACCCTGCCACGCGTTACTGCAGTCCATCTCCGCCGCTCGCGTTACTGCAGTCATACTCCCCCGTCCTCGCCGTTACTGCAGTCATCTCCCCGCCTCGCGTTACTGGGCAGTCATGCTCCCGCCTCGCGTCTCTCGCAGTCATCCTCTCCCCCCGCCTCGCGTTATCCTCGCAGTCATCTACCCGCCTCGCGTTACTGCTAGTCATCTTCGCGCCCGCCTCGCGTTACTGCAGTCATCTCCGCCTGCTCGCGTTACCTTTTTTTTTTTTTTTGCGAGTCATCTCCCAGTCTCGTACTCATCATCCGCCTCGCGTTACTGCATCATCTCCCCCCGCCTCGCCGTTACTGGCAGTCTCTCCCGTCGCACTCTCTCCCCCCGCTCGCGTTAACTGCAGTCATCTCCCCTGCCTCGGCGTTACTGCAGTCATCTCCCCCGCCTGCGTTACTGCAGTCATCTCCCGCCCCGCCTCGCGTTACTGCAGTCATCTCCCTGCCTCGCGTTAAGCTGCTATTCCCCGCCTTCCAGCTCTTCGCGTACCTTGTACGTCACGCGAATAGCTCCGATTGATGTTCTCCACACTGCATCCTACTGGGTCCGAGACGACTCGGCCGTCCTGTGGCGGCACCGGCTCACGTTGAGTTCTGAGGCACGACGTCGGCTTCTGAAGCAAGCGCAGATGCCGTCAAGTCCGTCGCCCGGCAACACAGACACGCAATGCCATCCCGAATCGCCAACCACAGACGCGGCAACGCTATCCGCGGCAGAAGACTACAAACACTAGCAACGCCCCGCTCGCAGGACACATGTTGACGCGGCAGTGATGACATAATATAGATGGCCCGCTAATCGTATATACCGATCACGAATTACTGATCATGAATAGCTTGAAGCTCAAGCGTGGAGGTTGATACTGCTTACAGGACATGCAATTCGTTTACGAACATCCACGACATGTAGCTAACCTATTCAGCCCAAATCCGCACAAACACATACGCTACAAACCAAATCATGCTTGGCTAAAAAAAATCACCCAAAATATTATCAAATGAATTCTCATTATTTTTTGTATTTTTGAATCAGCGATATTACTGACAGCTATTTACCAGTAATAGTATCTATTTAACATGACATTAATACGACAATTTAATATGAACGTTCTCCTCTAAACTCGTCGTTCGCATCGACAACCGACCGCTAACGACGCGAACAAGGCAGGTGGGCACTATACTCACGTTGTCCTCGCCCGGAGTATCCGACCATCTGTTTATCGCGTGCCAGGGTCCGGCCTTCTCGTTTGAACGGCCATGACCTCGATGGTCACGGCTGGTAGGTGTCGTCGGCTGCGACGGGGTCAGCGGCTGTTGTCCGGGTCTCGTGATGTTGACCACGGTCGCACTCTCCGTCGGGGTTTGTCCGGTCGTCTGCTGCGGTACTGCAGCTGTAGAGAGAATCCCGGACCGTTGTGCTCGCCGCGCGGTCCATCGGTGCGGACGAGGCAAGACAAGCGAACGTCGCCTCAGAATGGGGAATGAGCGGGGGACGGGAACGACGCGTCGCGAGTATGGTGGCAGGGGAGGGGGGATGGGGCAGCGGTGTGGGAGGGGAGGTACGGCAGCGGTGGGATGTGGGAGATGGGGGCAGTGGTGGATGTGGAAGGGGAGGGGGCGTGGTTGGGATGTGGGAGGGGAAGGGATGTGGTGGAATTGATGGAGGGAGGGGGCCGTGGGTTGATATGTGGAGAGGAGGGGGATGTGGTGCGGAGGTTGAGAGGGGAGGGGCGTGATGGGGATGTGGGAGGGGAGGGGGCGTGGTGGGATGTGGGAGGGAGTGGGAAAATGTGGTGGGGTAGGTGGGACGGGGAGGGGGGTTGGTGGGAGGTAGCAGAGGGAGGGGGGGTGATGGGTGTGGGAGGGGAGGGGGTGGTGGGATGCTGGGAGGGAGCGGGAGAATGTGGTGGGAGGTGGGAGGGGAATCGTATAAGGCTGGGTCTGGATAGGAGTGGGGCAAGATGGAGTGTGGGAGGGACGAGGGCTGCAAGGATGGAGTGGTGGGAGGGGGACCGCGAGCGCAGATGGAGTCGTGGGAGGGCGAGGGCAAGATGGAGTGTGGGAGGGACCGAGGGCGAAGATTGGAGTGTGGGAGGGGACGCGGGCAAGATGCGAAGTGTGGGAGGGACGGAGGGCAAGATATGGAGGTGTGGGAGGGAACCGAGGCAAGATGGAGTGTGCGGAGGGACGCGAGGCAAGATGGAGTTGTGGGGAGGGCCGAGGGCAGATTGGAGTGTGGGAGGGACCGAGGGCAAGATGGAGTGTGGGAGGGAACCAGAGGGCAAGATGGGAGTGTGGGAGGGGGCATACGGTGGTAGTGTGGGAGGGGTGGTAATTGGTGGGGTGGCGGTGGCGGCGCAAGCATGGTGAGAGGCCACGTACGGTCGCAGCCTTATGAACCAGGTTGTTGGGGTCCGGGGTGCCGCGTGCCTTCAGTTGCGATGGGGTTTGTTGGCGCGGGCCGAGGGGTTGGGTGGCAGGCGGGCGGGTTGGCGAGGGGGGTGGGTGAGGGTGATAGGGGGGTTGGTGCGTGGGTGAGCGTGGAGGCGCGTCATGGATGGCAGTGCGGAGGGTCCCTACACATACCGTCCAGCTTATGAACCCAGGGTTGTTGTGGGTCGGGTGCCGTTGCCCTTCAACGTTGGCTGGGTTTGTTAGCGCGGGCGAGGGGTGGGTGATAGGTGGGTGGCGGGCGGGCGGCGCGTCTAGTGGCATGGGTGAGGCACGTACTGTCCAGCTTATGACCAGGTTTGATTGGGGCGTGCCGTTGGCCGCTTCACGTTGGTGGGGGTGCAAAAGCGACGGGGGAGAGAGGTGGCGGTCAAATACAGTGATAGGTTGGGGTGGCGGGCGGGAACAGCGGAGTGGAGCATGGTGAGCACGTACGCGTCCAGCTGATGACCGTTGTTGGGGTCGGTGCCGTTGCCCTTCACGATTGGTAAGAGGTTTGTGCGCCGACCGGCGGCGCGGCACCGTCTGCACACAGTCACGTCTCCTCATTAGGACGCTCTGACCCTTTGTCGTTACTACACGCGAGCAAACGGCCGAAGGTGTGTTTACTCCAGCGGAGGCAGTTCACAAACGATACTCCAACGCTGCCAAACACACACACACCACACTCAATGATAATATATATATATAATATTATAATATATATATATATTATAATATATACACACCTATGTCATGCATGTGTGTATATATATATATTATTAATAATATAACACACATCATGACATAGTACTAGGTAGCACCTATACACACAATGACCTGACCTGTCGCTGTCTGCTCTGTCCTAGCCAGCATGGCTGACCTGTCTGTACTGCCCTGGCATGCCTGCACTGCCATGTGCTTGGCCTGCCTGCAGTTGACAACTTGATTAATACTGCAGAATGAACGCTCTGGCAACACTGGGCCTGAATTAGTGATCACTAAATATTCGCCAACTACTGGCTCTCGGCTACAAAGCTCTCGTGTGTTGTTACACATGATATGTCACCCTCGCACCATCACAGTGCAGATACCACACCCTAAAACCCCGTTCCCACACACCCCGCGCGCTCTCCAAACCCGTTCCCAGCACTCCATGACGGCATCCCCCGTAGAGGGCGACGTCCTGCCACTCCCCGGGTCTGAAGTCGGCCTGGTACTGGAATGTGGAAGCGGCGTATGGGCGAGTCGTTGGCACTTGCCGGGCTGCCACATGATGACGGCTGTCTTCACGTCACAGTCGTGCAGGTACGTGCCCTCGGGAGGGTCCGGGGGTCCTAGCAAACACAAACACACACGTTATAGTACGCACATACGTTATAGTACGCACATACGTTATAGTACGCACATACGTTATAGTACGAACATACGTTATAGTACGCACACACGTTATAGTACGCACGTACGTTATAGTACTACATCATGGTGTATATATGGTTACTGTACTGATGTGCATGTTACAATGACAAGGGGTTCAATCAGGACACCGAATGAGAATTTAGTTTACACAATCATATTAAATATTTTAATGAAAATTTCATTTACACCCAAAGTTATAATTAATTAATATTAAATGGGTTTTTCGACGAGCGCTTCTCGTCGCGCGTCGCTGACTTGCCAACCTGTGGTTCATGAAAAAAGTAAGGATTTTCTTTTTTTG
>NW_014577383.1:177361-181641 GCF_000485595.1 Priapulus caudatus
GAGGCGGGGGAGATGACTGCAGTAACGCGAGGCGGGGGAGATGACTGCAGTAACGCGAGGCGGGGGAGATGACTGCAGTAACGCGAGGCGGGGGAGATGACTGCAGTAACGCGAGGCAGGGGGGATGACTGCAGTAATGACTAGTAACGTCAATGACTGACTGACTGAAGAATGTGTGAGTGACCGGTAACCAGTGACTGGGGGTCACTGAGCGAGGGCATGTGTGTACGCCTGTTGTTTTCATTGTATGTAGCAGGACGTGTGTGATGTCCAAGATCATGCAAGACAAGATCATAGTCTATATATATATATATATATATATAAATATACGCATTACACGCACGCACGCACACGCAGACATATAATATATATACATAAATAATTTGATATAAATGTTGATATGTGAATGCCAATATGAGACTTCAATATAAGGTGAAACACCTAACAGCGAAGTATGTGCATACAACATACGCGAATGCTCTCTTGTTCTCGCCGCGCGCAGATCAAGACGTGGACGGAAGCTGAGGGGCCGGACAGCGCACGCACGACGCAGGTCAAGTCTGACCAGACGCGTGCGACGGTGGAAAATCTGAAGCCATACTCGGACGTGGTCGCAGTGATCGTCGTGTGGAACGGCGTCTACGAGGGAGACGACAGCCAGCCGCAGGCGCTCTTCTCCACGCCCGAAGGACGTACGTTCACTTGTCGGTGGCGTCGGGCGCAGCTGCGACGAGTCACGCGCGATCGTATTTAGTTAGCGATGGTCAGATTTTATTGCCCGCGATCACGTTTAATCAACCATGGTCACATTTTAATCATCATTCAATATTTTATTAGTTTATTTCGAATAGGCGTTATCTCGACTCGGACGCTATGTCCTTGTGCATATGTATGTAAAGAGAGAGCTAGCTAGATAGATAGATAGCTATAAAGATAGATAGACTGATAGACAGATAGACAGACAGATATACAGATAGGCATATTATATCTCACCGTGTATCAGTGTCTCACTATGACTCGCCATGTCTCACTATGTCTCGCCATGTCTCACTATGACTCACTATGTCTCGCGCATGCTCCACAGCTCCCGGCCCCGTGGATCGTTTCGAGGCTTACCCATACGGACCGCAGAAGATCGTGCTGCACTGGCAGCTGCCGACCGAACCCAACGGTGTGCTGGAGGGATACAAGATCTCCTACCAGACCGTGGTAAGTGTACCTCCCTCCCACCCTCCCACACACACACACCTCCGCCCGATTACCCACACCCACAATGTGAGGGGTGCATCAAGTGACAGCGGCTTAGCAACTAGTTTTCTATTTCAAATCCATAATCGTTTATTTTTCGTATTATTATATAATGTTTGTTATTGATATTATAATTATTAATTGTTAGTAGGTAATCGATTGATACTCGAGTAAAATTCATTGTGTTATATCCTCATTATAATCAATTTTACATAGTAATCAATAAAGTAACAGCAACAACCTAATCTAGTAAAAACAACCAATTTGTTAAATAAGACCCTCTTCGAATATAATATTTAAATAAATTTAAAAATTAAAAAAATTAAAAATTAAAATAAAATAATAAATATATATAAGTCGACGTCGTCGCCGTGGCAACGCGTCTCGCTCACCACCGCCTCATCCTTCCGGCAGAACGGCACGCAGGTGGGACCGCTGCAGATGATCGACGAGGTTGATGACCCGCAGCAGACGAAGAACATGCTCACCGACCTTGACCCCGACACGAAGTACCGCGTGACCATCCAAGCTCGCACCGGAGCCGGGCTCGGCGACGCCAACTACGTAGAAACGAAGACCGCGCTCGAAGGAAGTAAGTACGCGCGCGCGCGCGTCGCCACGGTTACGCCGCATCCGCAGAACACGGGGAGTGTGGGAGGTGATGGCTTCTATTGATGATGTGTTAGGTGTTGGGGGTGGAGGAGGTTTTCTGCTGCTGCTTCTGTGTTATTATTTTGTTGCTTAAGTTTCTTTCTCGAGTGCTTCCTTAAGAGTTCATCCTTGAGCAGCTTTTCTTTTAGCTTCGTTATCGTTAGCACGCGCTCACTGCTTCGTTTACGCCTGCGCGCTGCTAGCAAACGCCTTTTGTTTTCTACGCTTGCATCGCGGAGGCGATCGCCCCCGTGGCGGGAGACGTTCGCTTGTCTCTCGCGGGGTGCCACCTGGTGCACTGCTGTCGCCTGGCTTACCGCGTCACGTTCGCTTGTTTTGTGATTTCCGCCGTGTTTCAGACGCTTCCATCTGCTACCACGCGGCATTAGTGTACATATGCGCAGGTAATCCGCCATCTCTAGACTGGCTCGCGTAACGTGTTCACTACTCACACGCACTCGCTCCTGCAGGAATAGCGGCAGTCTAACGCGAGCAGGAGATGCCGATCGATTAATACTACTGCTGTTTCTTTGCGGAGATTAATTTAATTAAAATTAATTAGTGTTTTTTTTCCAATTGCGATGGATAACGAGTGTTTGCCGGGGCGATCTGAGATAACCCGTTGTGTTTCGGCGGTGTGATCTGGCATGCGCCTTATAAGGGCATAGCGTCTCGTCGTAGCGTACATTGTTAATAATGTACATGCGGTTAACACACAGAGCATGTTACCGCCCCATGTGGCGCAAACAGGGAACAACGTATTAGCCAGCGAGCCGTGCAGCCGTGATTTGCAGGGTCAGTTTTGAAACTGCACGGCCAAAAATGTGTAGCACGGCCTAAAATATTAAAATGTTAAAATATAAAAATATTAATGGCTGAGACACACGTACAAAAAAATTGCACTTCCAAATTTTTTTTCTGCACTCCCACAATACTCACTCATTCCTGGCTAATACCCTGACATGGAAGGGTCAGTCTTACTGATCCTAGGCAAGGCAATAGTGTAGAAAGACGTGCACATATAAGTGTAGTTCTAGCTACAGAGTTGGGGAACGAAACGGTTAGCAGCTTCTAGTAACAGTTTCGCGCGATTACTACTAATTGCTTTTTGTCGCTCGACTAAAACGTGTGTTTGCATCTGTGTGTCGGACCCTCCGGAGGGCACGTACCTGCACGACTGTGACGTGAAGACAGCCGTCATCATGTGGCAGCCGGGCAAGGCCAACGACTCGCCCATACGCCGCTTCCACATCCAGTACCAGGCCGACTTCAGACCCGGAGAGTGGCAGGACGTCGCCTCTACGGGGGATGCCGTCAGTGAGTGCTGGGAACGGGGTTTGGAGAGCGCGCGGGGTGTGTGGGACCGGGGTTTTACAGTGTGATGGTGCAAGGGTGACATATCATGTGTAACAACACACGAGAGGTTGTAGTGAGAGCTAGTAGTGGGAATTTTAGTGATACTATCAGCCCAGTGTTTGCCAAGCTTTCATTCAGTCAGTATGTAAAGTTGTCAGCCTGCAGGCAGGCAAGCACATGGCAGGCAGGCATGCAGGCAGGCGGCATGCTGGCAGGCAGGCAAACAGACAGACAGGCAGAAATGCGGGCAGGTAGGCAGGCAGCAGGCAGGCAGCCATGCATGCATGCAGGCAGGCAGGCAGACGGACAGGCATGCAGGCAGGCATGCAGGCAGACGGACAGGCATGCATGCAGGAAGGCAGGCAGTGTGTGTATAGGTGTACATAGTACCTATGTCATGATGTGTATATATATATATCATGATGTGTGTGTGTGTGTTTGCAGCGTTGGAGTATCGTGTGAACGTGCCTCCGTGGGGTAACTACACCTTCCGCGTGCTCGCGGAGAACGACAAAGGCAAGAGCGTGCCTAGTGAGGAGACGGACGTGTGCAGGACGGTCGCCGCGCCGCCGCGCACAAACCCGACCAACGTGAAGGGCAACGGCACCGACCCCAACAACCTGGTCATAAGCTGGACGGTACGTGCCTCACCCATGCTCACTCGCGCCCGCCCGCCACCCCACCTATCACCCACCCCCTCGCCCGCGCACAAACCCCACCAACGTGAAGGGCAACGGCACCGACCCCAACAACCTGGTCATAAGCTGGACGGTACG
This sequence comes from Priapulus caudatus, assembly GCF_000485595.1. Classification (NCBI taxonomy): domain Eukaryota; kingdom Metazoa; phylum Priapulida; class Priapulimorpha; order Priapulimorphida; family Priapulidae; genus Priapulus; species Priapulus caudatus. The sequence continues at coordinate 181,393 of NW_014577383.1, forward strand.
TGTCTCACCCATGCTCACTCGCGCCCGCCCCCCACCCCCTCCTACACTCTACCGCAGGGCTTGAAACTAACGCTCGCCCGCTCGCCCGAGGCTAGTAGAAATCAGTAAGGGCTAGTAGAATGTCTGGTCTGACCAGCCCTGTTGGCGAGTGGGAATGCCTACCAGATAACATATTACTAGTACTTTTTCAGCAACTACTAACCCGACCGAACTACTACTGTAGTGCCTCTAGGGTAGACAACTACGGTT
>NW_014577383.1:181651-185525 GCF_000485595.1 Priapulus caudatus
TTTTTCATGAACCACAGGTTGGCAGGTCTGTGACCGGCGCGACGAGAAGGCGCTCGATCGAAAAACCCATTTTATATTAATTAAATTTATAACTTTTTGGGGGGTAAATGAAATTACTCATTAAAATATTTAATTATGCATTGTGTAAACTAATTCTCCCATTCGTGCTCCTGCTGATTGAACCCCTTGTCATTGTAAACATTGGCACATCATGTGCAGTAACCATATATACACCATTGATTGTAGTACTATAACGTACGTTGCGTTACTTATAACGGTGTGCTACTATAAACGTATTGTTCTGCATACGTATGGTGGCATACTAGTGAACACGTATGTTCGTTACTATTAACGTCATTCGTGCGTACTATAACGTACTGTGTTTGTGTTTTCCTAGGACCCCCGGGGATCCCTCCGGAGGGCCGACGTACCTGCTACACTTGTGACGTGAACGACAGCCCGTCATCATGCTGCAGCGCGGCAAGTGCCAACTGACTCGCCCATACGCCCTGCTTCCACATTTCCAGTACCATGCGCCGACTTCAGACCCGGGGAGTGGTCAGGGACGTCCCGCCTCTACGGGGGATCGCCGTCAGTTGAGTGCTTGAACGGGTTTGGAGTAGCGCGCGGGGTGTGTGGGAACCGGGCTGTTTTAGGTGTGTGGTATCTGCACTGGTAGATGGTGCAAGGGCTGACACTATCATGTGTTAACAACACACGAGAGCGTAGTTGTAGCCGAGAGCTAGTAGTTGGCGAATATTTTGAGTGATCACTTAATTCAGGGCCAGTGTTGCAAGCGTTCATATCTCGCAGTATTAACAAGTTGTCAAGCCTGCAGGCAGGCCAAGCACATAGGCAGTGCAGGCATCCAGGGCAGATACAGATCAGGCAGCGCATGCTGCTAGGACAGAGCAGACATCGACAGGCAGGCATTGTGTGTATAGGTGTCTACCTAGTACTATGTCATGATTGGTGTATATATATATATATATATATATATATACACACATGCATGACATAGGTGTGTATATATATATATATATATAATTATATAATATATATATAGTATATTCATGATGTGTGGTGTGTGTGTGTTTGCAGCGTTGCGAGTATCGTGTAACTGCCTCCGTGGAGTAACACACCTTCCCGTTGCTCGCGTGTAGTAACGACGAAAGGTCAGAGCGTGCCTATGCAGCGAGACGTGACTTGTGTGCAGATCGTCGCCGCCGCCGCCGGTGCGCACAAACCCTTACCAAGCGTGAAGGGCAACCGGCACCGACCCCAACAACCAGGTCATCAGCTGGACGCGTACGTGCCTCACCATGCTCCACTGCGCTGTTCCCGCCCGCCACCCCACCTATCACTTTGGGACCACCCCCTCTCGTCCTCCGTCGCTTTTGCACCTCCACCAACGTGAATGCGGCAACGGCACGACCCCAATCAAACCTGGTCATAAAGCTGGACAGTACGTGCCTCACCCATGCCACTGCGCGCGCGCCCGCCCCGCCAGCCCACCTATCACCACCACCCTCGCCCGCGCTACAAACCCCAGCCAACGTGAAGGGCAACGGCAACCGACCCAAAACAACCCTGGGTCATAAGCTGGACGGTATGTGTAGGGACCTCCGCACCTGCCATCCATGCCGCGCCTCCACGCTCACCACGCATCCAACCCCCCTAATCACCCTCACCCACCCCCCTCGCCAACCCCCCGCCTGCCAACCCAACCCCTCGGCCCGCGCCACAAACCCCACCAACGTGAAGGCAACGGCAACCCGACCCCAACAACCTGGTCAATAAGCGCTGGACCGTACGTGGCCTCAACCATGCTTGCGCGCCCACACGCCACCCCACCAATTACCACCCCTCCCACACTACCACGTATGCCCCCTCCCACACTCCCATCTTGCCCTCTGGTCCCTCCCACACTCCATCTTGCCCTCCGGTCCTCCCACACCCATCTGCCCTCGGTCCCTCCCACACACTCCATCTTGCCTCCGGTCCCTCCCACACTCCATCTTGCCCTCGGTTCCCTCCCACACCGTCCATATCTTGCCTTCGCGTCCCTCCCACACTTCCATCTTGCTCCCGTCCCCATCCCACACTCCAATCTTGCGCCCTCGGTCCCTCCCACACTCCATCTTGCCCTCGTCCCTCCCCAGACTCCATCTTGCCCTCGGTCCTCCTCCCACCACTCCATCCTTGCCTCGTCCCTCCCACACTGCCATCTTGCCCCACTCCTATCTCTAGACCCAGCTTGATACGATTCCCCCTCCACCTCCCACCACATCTCCCCGCTCCCTCCCACATCCCACCACCCCCTCCCCTCCCACACCCATCACCCCCCCCTCCCTCTCTACCTCCCACCACACCCCTCCCCGTCCCACCTCCACCACATTTTCCCACTCCCCTCCCACATCACACCACGCCCCCTCCCCTCCCACATCACACCACGCCCCTCCCCTCTCAACCGTCCGCACCACATCTCCCCCTCCCTCCACATATCAACCCACGGCCCCCTCCCTCCCACATTCCAGCCACATCTCCTTCCCCTCCCACATCCCACGCACGCCCCCTCCCCTTCCACATCCCACCACGCCCCATCTTCCCACATCCCACCGCTGCCGTCCTCCCCTCCCACACCCTGCCCCATCCCCCCCTCCCCTGCCCCATACTCGCGACGCGTCGTCCCGTCCCGCGCTCATTCCCCGTCTGAACAACGTTCACTTGTCTTGCCTCGTCCGCAGCCGATGGACCGCGCGGAGCACAACGGGCCGGGATTCTTCTACCAGCTGAAGTACCGCAAGCACGACGACGACAACCCCGACGGAGAGTGGACGGTGGTCAACATCACGGACCCGGACAATAGCTCGCTGACCGTCGAGCCGACCGACACCTACCAGCCGTACGACATCGAGGTCATGGCGTTCAACGACAAGGGCCCCGCGACCCTGCCGCCGATACAGATGGTCGGATACTCCGGCGAGGACAGTGAGTAGTGGCGCCACCTGCCTTTGTCGCGTCGTTAGCGGTCGGTTGTCGACGGGAACGACGGGTTTAGAGGAGAACGTTCATATTAAATTGTCGTATTAATGTCATGTTAAATAATACTATTACTGGTAAATGATCAGTAATATCGTGATTCAAAAATACAAAAAATAATGAGAATTATTGATAATATTTTGGGTGATTTTTTTTTTAAAGCATGATTTGGTTTGTAGCGTATGTTTGTGGCTGAATAGTGTAGCATCGTGTGGATGTTCGTAAACGAATTGCACTGCCTGTAGGCAGGTATCAACCTCCACGCTTGAGTCTCGAGTATTCATGATAGTAATTCGTGTCGGTATATACGATTAGCCGGGCCATCTATATATTATGTCAACTCACTGCCCCTCGTAAACATGGTTGTCCCTCGCGACGGCGTTGCTAGGTTTGTAGTTGTCCGCGGCGATGGCGTTGCCGCGTCTGTGGTTGCCATGGGGATGGCATTGCCGTGTCTGTGGTTGCCGTGGCGACGGCTTGACGGCGTCTGCGCTTGCTTTCAGAGCCGACGGTCGTGCCTCAGAACTTCAACGTGACGGCCGTGCTCGGCCCCAGGACGGCCGAGTTTGTCTGGGACCCAGTAGATGGCAGTGTGGAGAACATCAAGGGAGCATTCGTCGGTTACAAGGTACGCGAGAGCTGGAAGCGGGGAAATGCAGTAACGCGAGGCGGGGGAGATGACGAGAGCAGGACGAGTGCGGAGAGAAGATGACGAGAGAGGAGGGAGGAGACAGTAGGGCCCCCGGAGAGAGGAGAAAGAGAGATGAGAGAGAGCTAGAGGAAATGAGAGTTAGTGATGAGAGAGATGAGAGATAAATGTGAGAGAAAGTGA
>NW_014577383.1:192475-202200 GCF_000485595.1 Priapulus caudatus
CGCGTTTAATGCATTCATCTCCCCCGCCTCGCGTTACTGCAGTCATCTCCGCCTGCTCGCGTTACCTTTTTTTTTTTTTTTTTTTTTTGCCGAATGTTCATCTCCCCCAGCCTCTCGTTACTGCAGTCATTCCCCGCCTCGCGTTACTGCAGTCATCTCCCCCGCCTCGCGTTACTGCACGTCATCTGCCCCCGCTCGCGTTTACTGCAGTCATCTCCCCTGCTCGGCGTTTTACTGCAGTCATCTCCCCCGCCTGCGTTACTGCAGCTCTCTCTCTCTCTCTTCTCTCTCTCTCCTCCCTCCCTCCTCTCTCTCTCTCTCTCTCTCTGTACGTGATGTGTTCTAACACCTCCCCTCCCCTTTCTCTCTAGGTGACGATGAGTGGATGGAGACGGAGGAGGAGTACATGGAGGACCACATTGTCGTCGCCCCGCTCACGCCCGGCACCAAGTACGAGATGAAGGTCGTCGCCGGCAACGGCGACACAGACGACCTGAAGACGGAGAGCGTGCCGCAGGAGGTCATCACCGAGGGCGACGGTACGACAAGTGAACATCCGTGTGTGTGTGTGTGTGCGTGTGCGTGCGTGTGCGTGCGTGCGTGTGTGTGCGCGTGTGCGTGCGTGCCTGGTAGCGTGGTAGCGTGGGGGTGACGGTATGACAAGTGAACATGCGTGTGTGCGTGCGTGCATCTGCGTGCGTGCGTGCGTGCGTGCGTGCGTGCGTGCGTGTGTTGTGCTAAGCCAATGCTCCACGCAGTCGGGAGGAGTCCTGCCTCACCCTAGGGAAACTGGGATGTGGTTAAGTACTGATGACGCCTGCACATAGACCTGCGAAGGTTCGAACCTTTCACTACGCTGGATTCCTCTCCTACGGCCACCTCCGTAGTTCATGTACGCGAACTCCTAGCACTAGGTGGCGCTACTGCCAGTAACGTGGCGTCCGTCTGCGTCGCTCCTCCGTGCGTCGCCGCGGTAACAGAGCGTCGATGTTTCAGATGTCCTGATTCTGTTGCTGCCTCCCTCCTTCCTACCGCCTCCCACCACCACAGTGCTTCCTGGTTCCACCGCCGAGCCAAGCTTTCCTAAATCTCCAGTCGTGCGCTCCCCAGAAGCTAAGCAGAGTGAGTACGTATACCGCTATTGTTGTTCTATTCACCGCTGCTACGCGTCATCGAATAGGTGGTCGATTAATTAATGAATTAACTAATTATTATTAATCAATTAATAATAGATGTAATTATCTAGTCGAGTTATTGATTAGTTTATTGATTTTAAGATCGGTTGTGTACTATTTCATTACATAATCTGCGTGACGAGTCGTTAGTTGATTAATTGTTACCTATTCAAATTAAAGATCTATTACACATTATTTAGTAGCACAATCAATGTAATAAAATAAGAGTCATTGTTACATTAATTGATTGTCTATCTAATTTAAAAGATCTGTAATTTGCGCATTATTATATTGATAAGCCCATAGGAATGATTCCGTCGTTGAATTTCTGTATGAATTAATCGTATTCATGAGTAATTTGATCGTGTAACTTCTCTTAGTTTATGACAGGTGGCTGGCTGTCCACTCTCCACTTTACGAAACTTTTCCCTTTATAATTTCTCCTCCAAACTGAACTTGGTGGTTGGGTAAGACGTCGCACGGCAGCCGCTGTCGTCTTCCTGTCGCGATTCTCCGCTCATGTCGTTTTCACTGGTTTTTTCTCTTACATATTGATTGCACCGGTTCGTGGATTCCGCGACCTTGCTAAACGCGTTTGGTAAGAGATGGGCTGGCTTGCTACACCCTCGCAATCACCCCCCACCTCTAGCACGTCGCCCCCCGACCTGCAGTGTTAATGCTCGCGGGGCGCGCGGCGACGCTGCATGCACGCCCGCCCGCGTTTTTTTCGGTTTCCGACGCATGAGGAATGTTTTTTTGCACGAGTTGTTATTTATTTTGAGCGATTTTAGGTTCGAGACGCGATTGAACTGAAGCAGATGAGCTTCAGCATCATCCCCGCATCCCTGCCTGTGCAGCATCCCTGCGTGCGCAGCTTCCCTGGCTGCGTAGCATCTCCCCCTCCTCACAGCATCCCTTCCCTCTCCGCACCGCATCCGTGCCTGCGCAGCATCCGTGCCTGCGCAGCATCCGTGCCTGCGCAGCATCCCTGCCCATGCATAATCGCTCCCCATGTATCACCTGTGTTCCTCTGCTTGAATACATCCTCGATGCCAAACTTCATGTTCTTTCCTGCGCAGCATCTTCATTGATGCGTTGCAGCATCATCTATTTGCAGCCTCCCCGCCCTTGGTCTTCCTCCTCATCCCTTAGCAGCATCCTTTCGCAGCATCCCCGTGCCTAGTCTTCTCCTCCGCATCCCTTAGCAGCATCCTCGGCTTCAGTTTCAATCATTAACTAGTCATTTTTATTTACAACAATGTTCATTACCCTGATTGAGTTTTGATGCATGATTGGATTTTAATTAAACATACTTTCACGTTTGCAATTCTTTTGTTATTTGATTACCATTTACTTTGTTCGTCTGTATGTCTGTCTGTGTGTCTTTTTGTCTGTCCATCTGTCTGTCTGTTTGTTTATCTGTTTAACTGTCTACCTATTTGTGTATTTGTTGAAAGGTTTTTGGCATTTTGCCCCTTTTTATTGCCAGTCGTTGACTGGTACCTTTGTTTGCTTATTGTATGTAGTTGGTGTTGTACTAAAATTATAACTTGATCACTGAAATATCAGAGACAGTTTTATTTGTAACAGCAGAGTGAATCATAGACTGACGGTATCTTTCACACAGCTCACTGAATCGCACGATGAGTCATTTAAATGGCAGTCTCTCGTGATCGCGCGTAAACTGCATGGAATTGCTACATATATAAGAACTTCTACTACTCTACTCTCACGGTCTCGTAAACTTGCGCGCGAGTTCACCGTCCGTGTTCTTTCGCGCGGATGTTCATCGTCTCCATGGTTACGGTTGCAGCACCGACTGAAGATAGCATAGCGACGGCCGGTTGGTTCATCGGGATGATGATTGCCATAGCGATTCTCATCCTCATCCTGATCATCGTCTGCCTGATCAAGAGGAATCGCGGGGGGAAGTATCCAGGTATGAATCGGTCCCGTATCGCGCCCGAAGACTCGGGTGTAGAGTTTATAATAATTGGTGGTTAATTTGAAATCTTGAAGTTCCCTCTCTCCCGGCTCGCTTTCTCTCTCCCCTTCTCTCTCTCTCTTTTTCCACCCTTGTCCCCTCCACCCTTGTCCCCTCCACCCTTGTCCCCTCCACCCTTGTCCCCTCCACCCTTGTCCCCTCCACCCTTGTCCCTCCACCCCTTGTTCCCTTCCACCCTTGTCCTCTCTTCCCTTGTCCCCTCCAGGCCCTGTGTCCCTCCACCACTTGTCCCCTCCACCCTTGTCCCTCCTCCCTGTTCCCTCCACCATTTGTCCCTCCTCCCTTGTCCCCTCCACCCTTGTCCCTCACCCTTGTCCTCCACCCTTGTCCCCTCCACCTTGTCCCCTCCACTTGTCCCTCCACCTTGGTCCCCTCCACCTTGTCCCTCCACCCTTTTCCCTCTCACCTTGTCCCCTCTCCTGTTCCCCTCCACCCTTTGTCCCCTCCACCCTTGTCCTCCACCTTGTCCCCTCCACCCTTGTCCCACTCCACCCTTGTCCCCTCCACCCTTGTCCCCTCCACCCTTGTCCCTCCACCCTTTGTCCCTCACCTTGGGCAGGACAGTCCCTCCTCCTTTGTCCCTCCACCTTGTCCTCTCCACCCTTGTCCCCTCCACCCTGTCCCTCCACCCCCATTTCCTCACCCTTGTCCAGGCCCCTTGTCCCCTCCACCCTTGTCCCCATCACTTGTCTCTCCACCCTTGTCCCCGCCACCCTTGTCCCCTCCCCCTTGTCCCCTCCACCTTGTCCCCTCCACCCTGTCCCCTCCACCCTTGTCCCCTCTCACCCTTGTCCCTCCACCCTTGTCCCTCCACCCTTTGTCCCCTCCACCCTTGTCCTCTCCACCTTTGTCCCCCTCCACCTTTGTCCCATCCACCTTGTCCCTCCACCCTTGTCCCTCCACCCTTGTTTCTCTTCACCCTTGATCCCCTCCACCCTTGTCCCGGTCCCACCCTTGGTCCCCTCCACCCTCTGTCCCTCCACCCTTTTCCCTCCACCTTGTCCCTCCACCTTGTCCCCTCCACCCTTGTGTCCCCCACCCTTGTTCTCTCCTCCCTTGTCCCCTCCACCCTTGTCTCCACCCTTTGTCCCTCACCCTTGTCTCCTCCACCTTGTCCCTCACCTTGTCCCCTCCTCCCTTATGGGCGAGTCCCCTCCACCCCTTGTCCTCACCCTTGTCCCCTCCACCCTTGGTGTTGTCCCTGCCACCTTGTCCCTCCACCCTTGTCCCCTCCACCCTTGTCCCTCACCTTGTTCCCTCCACCCTGTCCCTTCACCCTTGTCCCTCCTCCTTGTTCCCTCCACCCTTGTCCCCTCCACCTTGTCCCCTCCCCCTTGATCCCCTCAACCCTTTGTCCCTCCACCCTTGTTCCCCTCCACCTTGCCCCTCACCCTGTCCCTTCCCCCTTGTCCTCCACCCTTGTCCCCTCCACCCTTGTCCCCTCCACCCTTGTCCCCTCCACCCTTGTCCCCTCCACCCTTGTCCTTCTTCTTCTTCACGTTTCTTCTTTCCGTGTTCCCTTCCACATTATTATAACTTTATTTTTCTTCCACAGTACAAGAGAAGGAAGCTGCTCTAGGCAAGGACCCGGAGAAGGGCGACGAAGACGGAGGCTTCCCGGAGTACAACAAGCCGTGAGTGCATAAATAAATAATAAAGTTTATCTCAGTTGGATCCAAAATAAGTCGGTTATAAATACTTACAACGACGAAGCATTATTTATAACTTATTTTTGATCGAACTGAGATAAACTGTATTTTTAAGAGAAACTATAGAGATCCGAGGAGATATGTTCAGATCGTAAATAAAGGGTATATTATTCACGTACCGCCCTGTATCATACAGGTTACACGACATGTGCTATATAACTTCCAGGATAGAGGAAATAGGCGATGACACCTACCGACTGCCTACATTTCAACTACAATACGATGGGTTTTACGTGCAGAAAGCTGTTCCCTTAACACCAAATCTCGCTCAGACAATAGCGTGTCGATGCATAATTACGTTCCACGTGTAGTTCCAAACGATAGTTCTGCGCTGGCACTCTATGTCTCTAACATGTGTACACGTTTATTTTCTTCTCAAAAATAAACATCAATTAATCATTAACAAACGTGTTGCGGCGAGTCACGCAAACGAAAGTTCCACAGGAGGCGCCCCGTGCAACGCGCACGCGCACGCAACATACACACACGCGGGTGGTGCAGCGAGCTGGTGAACAAGCGGCGTTGAAGCTGTGTTGAACATTATACGCGTGCATCACGATATCATCACACCGCGGACCATCGGCGATTAGAGCGCTTGAAATTACTAAGTAGAGAATCAACCGTGGCTCCCCCTACGTGGCCGGCGCCGCGCCGCGTTCTCCGCCCCTGCGCGGATCTGGCTAGATTATCACAGACGCGTACGCGGAGCGGGTGCGGGCGGGCGGGGGGGGGAGGTGTCGCTCACCGATGATTCAGAGCGGCAGCAGCAGGCAGCGTCACCAAACAATACGCAGCAGACGGTTACGGCCGGCAACGACCGCCAGGTCACAGCGGAATAACGGATCGGTAACATGGGCAAAGCTTGCCAGGCATCGCTCGACCGCACCGGACCCGGGACGGTGACGGGGGAGATGGACTCGGCCCGACCGTCACTACTCCGGCGACTGTCCGAAGGGGGAATTACAGACTAGTGGCCCTTCCCGGGCTGCATCCCGACACGCACGGGCAGACACTACACGAGTAAAGCTGGGGGCGGTCGCCCGCGCTAGTATGATGGATGACTGCTACGCGGCCACCTGCTCTCTATACACAACCACCGACCATCCTATGCGCACGGCAGCATGACTCTTATCACACAACACCGGACCACCCTAGCGCAGGAGCCATGACTCTCACACCAACCACGCGACGCACCCTAGGCGCAAGGGCAGCATGACTCTTACACACAACATCCGACCAGCCTGCGCAGGCAGGCATGGTACCCTTACACACAACCACCGACGCAGCCTAGCGCAGCAGGCTACCACGGCTGTAGCCGAAAACACGTCACCGTGACGACACATCACGGCGCGCACGATCGCACACCCGGCGACTGCCCGCATCCCAGTGTGAGTTTTTCATGCTAATCTTTGTTTGAACAGATGCGCAGAAGGCACATCCCGGGGCAGCATCACCAGTGACAGAGCACAGTCACGTACGGTTTCTCTCCCGCTGTCGTTCTCGCCAGCTAAGCTACACGACTGCACTGCAAAGCACAGTAGATGAAGAATGATCGTATGATGATATGCGCGAATAAACGTGCACTAAAATAAATTAAAATATTAAAACAATGCCACGTAAAAAAGATTGACTGTGAATCTATTGAATCTCTAATGTTTATTATTTTAAGGTTTCTGCGTCACTTTGACACTAATTATTTTTTTGCAAAGGCTTTTGTCCAGAAGTGACCATGCAGTACTTAATTGACTTAGTATATTCTACTACAATCAATTTTTAATCACTCTCTTTGGGAAGGCTGTTGTCCCCGTACTTTTTAATTCTACTCTACTAAAAGGTAATGTTTGGTTATAATTGGGACCCTATATTCACCATTAGTAATCCATTGGCAATTCTCTATCTTCTAGGCATTTGACCTATTACTTGTTATTATTTTAATTATCTGTTAATGCTGATTGTTGTTATATAAAATTAAGAAAAAAAAGCCACGATATGTAATGGTGTTAAAATGGCTTTGTTTAATACATTGTCAATATTTTGGTAATCGATCGAAGGAATCTATTGAGAGGCTATATCGAGATCGTTTAATCGCGCGAGAGATGATGTGTATCGTTACAGGCCCTAGAACTACGAAGCATGCCTAATCACACGTGACACGTACCAATAGTTTCGTGGCATACAGTTAGGCCGCTGTGTGCGAGACTGCAGGGCCGACGGTAGCGACGGCGCCTGCCGAACATAGGTCTCCGCCGTTCGGACAGCCCGCACTCACATGCTTCTGTGACGTCATGTTGGTTGACACGTAATCCCGGCACTCACCACTGCGACAATCGAAACGGACATGTGATTATTATGCGTAGTTCATACGGTAATTAATCGTAGATAACAATAGGGTATGTATCATTAATGCGCGTTAGTTAACGAGGAGAAAAGTCGGCTACGCTTGTGACGCAGCCGTGAGGTCGGCTCGAGCGAATCAAAATATTCCCAAGATGCAGTAAACCACATGAGGTGCTGCTAAGGAAACTTGCGACAGTATCCCGGCAATTCACAGCACGTGTGTGGCAGTAGAGCGAAAAAGTCAGATAGAGGGGAGGAAAACGACAGAGTGGGAGGGGAGAAGGATAAAGAGAGAAGAGAGCGTGAGTGGGACAGAAGTCATGAAAGCTGGAGAAGAAAATCGGCGTGAGACACAGAAGAAAAAGTAAATAATTATATATATATAAAGAGACAAGACAAACAGCAGAGATGGAGCGGAAAGAGAGAAGAGCGAGAGAAGCCAAGCCGACGACGACCACCATACTCACCTGGAAGCTGGATGCGCCTTCTCTTCGTATTCCTATATCAGTATTCGCGAGAAGAAACACACGAACGCTTTGGTGCGCTATATGTCGTCATAAACGGCTAGTAGAGGACAAGCGGCAGGGAAGGCGATGTTGATGATGAGGCCTCGCTTGCGCTTCAACCATCTGTCAAGAAGAGCAATACGAATCGTGGCCGTCTACGCGCAGCGCTTTCCGACCGCGAGAGGCCGCTTGGCAGTGCAGCATTGGTGAGTGAAGATCCCGCGCACAGGCCACGCGCATGCACGCACACGCACGACCAACACACCACGCACGCCGCACGCACGATGTGCCACGCACGCCGCACAACGCACGCACGCATGCACGCCACGCCACGCACACAGCTGCACGCAGCACGACACGCACATGCCACGCACGACGCGCACGCACCGGCACGCATCACACACACGCACGCATGCACGCACACGGATAGAACGACACGCAACATGCACGCACGCGCACCGAGGCACGGCGACACGCCACGCATGCACGGCTACACGCACGGACTGCACATGCACGCATGCACGCGCGCGCACACGCAGCACGACGGACGCATGCACACGCACACACACGCATGCACGCAACACCGCACGCACCACGCAGCGCATGCCACGCGGCACGCCCCACACAAATGCACGCACGGCGCACGCATGCACGCAGCGCTATGCACGCACACGCAGCGCCAGACGGAAGCACGCGCACGCACGCACACACACGCACAGCGCACGCACACGGACGTAACATACAGAAGGCACGCACGTACGCACGCCACGCACGCACGCACGCACAAGCACACACCAGCGGGCGTAGCCAGACTTTTCAAAAGTTGTAGGCACGACTACTCTAGCGCGATGCGCCACCATGTTTGCGCCGAGCGATACTGAATAAATATTTTGCGTTTTACAACCCTCCCAGATGGCCGGAAACGCCCTTCCGAGTTGTTCATTTGGTTCCGCTTGGGCCTCCTTGCTATACTTGAGACACCTCATTCAATATCACTTTTAAACCAAAAAACTAACGAGTTAAAATAGTGTTAGCGAACGATGTTAAAATGGTTAAAAAATGACAAAATCGGATCTCCTAAGACTTTTTCGGCGGGTAGAGTGTTGAATGAAACGGCAGCGCGATAGAAATGACAGCCTAGATGACAGAAAGCAATAGGTACCTATATTTAGCCATATCTTGCTACGTTCATTTCAATAGTTTTTCCTGTCTAGATCTTAACTCGTCCAGCAAGCTATGGATTTGAATTATGGGTGTTGTAAAAAAAATGATAACTTGGCCCAAAAAAATATGTGTAGGCCCGGGCCTACAGTGACTACATACTGGCTAAGCCCGCCAACCCCCGCCCACGCAGCTATGGAAGCGAGACAAAGTTGCGTAGGTTCCAAAAAGCTTATTGTATTGGTTCTTGCGAACACAGTGCGTCTAAACAGAGGAATTGCTCGCGCCGTGTGATATGCGAGGATAAAAATATGAGATTCGTCGACGTTTCGTTTTCAGTTTGACATTTAGCGCGCTACGACTCGAGTATGAGCGATAACCGCGGTTAACATATTTTGCTCATTAAATCTTGACTAATCGAGCTTATAAACTCAAATTCACAGAGATTAAGGCTAAACCATGTGTCTTAATAGCTAAATTGCTATAGCAATTAATGTAACGTCAAATCGGTTTGCGCCATATGATAGTTTTATAGGTAGGCCTACACTGTCTTTACCGGTCGTAGCGTAACATAGCGTTATGACCGGGGGTATGCAATAATGAAAACGAAAAGCGTAACCGAATATCTATATTTTTCCTCAAATCACCAGGTCGAAGGCAATTCCTCTGACATGTCTTTTCGAACAAGCCAATCGCCTCTCCTCGTGGATTTCTTTCTAACTTAAGTAAAGACGGCCACCAAAGAACAGATGCCTTATGCTTATGTAATAATTTGGCCTACCTTAAACCTTACGAGGGATATAGGATTTACACCTAAGGTAGTGCCTGTTTT
>NW_014577383.1:202210-213463 GCF_000485595.1 Priapulus caudatus
TCCACTTCGCTTTCATATTACACCCTTACTTAACCTGTATGATACAGGCGGTATGTTTCGCTTCACTACACTTTCTACAGCCTGTACGCCAGCTCAACCCTGGTGTTTCGCAAGCCTCGTTATCGATCAGGCAACTTGAATAACTGGAGAAATGACGTCAGGCAAAAGCCTGCTCGCTGATTGGCTGATTGGCCCGTTACAGCTCTCTGATTGGGCGCAACGATTTCGTGTTTCGCGATGCGAGCTGAAGAAGCAAGCGGTACAGGCGGTGAAGTGTAGTGAAGCGGAACCGGAACCGCCTGTATCATACAGGTTACACTTGTTGTAGCCTTGCCAGATGACGACGCCGTCGCCATGGCAACCGACGACCCCCGTCGCCACGGTGGCCAACGACCCCGTCGCCACGGTGGTCAACGACCCCCATCTCCCCTCGGAGACATCGTCTGCTTTCATTGCCAACTTCCTTTTATCCTATATATATAGATATATAAGGTTTAGCACCACTGTGAGCAGGCAGCCGCAACATCTGAATCTGCATCTGTAGCAACATCTGCAACATCTGCATCTGTAGCAACATCTGCATCTGTAGCAGCAACAGCAGCAGTAGCAGTAGCATCAACAGCAGCAACATCTGTATCTGCAGCAACATCAACAACATCAACATCTGCATCTGCAGCAACATCAACAACATCAACAACATCTGCAGCAACAGCAGTAGCATGCAGTAGCAGCAACGTCTGCATCTGTAACAGCAGCAGCAGCGGCAGCAGTGGCAGCGGCAGCAGCAGCAGCTTTGAGACATTGTCCGCTAGCGTTGAGACGAGCACGGCGCGCGTCGCTCGACCTTTGACCCCAACTTCGCCCCGCTATCCCGCTCGCGGGTTTTGCGTTCTCTCGATCGGCAGACATCCTGCGCCATCTATGGGGGTTTTGTATCGGTGCCATCAACCAATTTGTGATCTACTGATCTACCTACGTGCGTACACTCCGATTCGAGACCGAGGGTCAAAGGTGGGTCAAAGGTCATCGTATATCTGTCGAGTGGCGAGCGAGGTCACGTGCTCACCGCAGTGCATTGTGGGTAGAGCGTAGCGCTGATTGTGGTAATGCTAACCGCAGCAATTGCAGGGGGCGCCAGCGTGCCCCGCGGCGACTCGCGCACTGGATGTATGCGTCCAACCTTATCGTTATTATAACCTTAGCATTTGTTATTAAATACTCAAAAGTCAGAAACGTCGGAAGCAGTAACGATCGATCGGTGACCAGCGGCGCGATTTTAATTTTTGATTAATGAATCGAGATACCAATTATCGCCGTCATCGGCGGCGGCGGCGACGGCCGAAATCTACTTTTATAAACTAATCTGAAATGCGCAGGTTATTTCCCTGCAAGGCGACCCCCGGTGACCCTGGGGTCACGGTGAAGGTCGTTGCCTCGCGCAGCTGGTCATGGTTAGCATTACTCTTCACTACCAAGTATCGGGATCACGCACGTAAACACTGGAGCGTCTCGAAAGATGCAAAATAACATTTGAATGTGTTTAATAAAGAGAAGGTAGATTTTAGTTTTGCTATGTTTTGTTAGTTTTTTAGCGATGTCGCTCTGCGCTGTCATATATATAATGTGGACATGTTAATCTTATGATCTATAGTGGATACATTGTATGCGCATTAATGGTCTGCCTTCTTATTTAAAATAAAGACTGATGATTTCACTTTTACAACAAATATCGGAATTCGATTGTCCTTTTATCTTTGTTCTAGCGTGCCATCGTATGTTTATGCATTGCAACATAGACATATCCTTTATATTGTTTATTGATTGTTGCCGTTGTAGTTTTGCTATGTGTGCGAATCTTCACAAGTATGTGTGTGGGTGCATTACACAGGGTCCCCACAGCCCTTGAAAGTCCTTGAATTTTGAGCTTTGTCATTGAAAGTCCTTGGAAATAGGTCCAAGTCCTTATTTTATGTCTAATGTCCTGGAAGTTTACATTTTTGACCTAATATGAAAAGCAAATCTTCATTGCTGGTTATCTGACTGACCCTCTTCCAAGTCTTCGATGAAAATGTTAAATTTAATCCAAAATTCACATGTCACTGTCTACTAATGTACTCTACCAAAGTAGTTTGTTTTGTCCCTAATTTTTACGTGCAGGTGGTGTAGGGATCTAGACTATAAGTTCATCATTTTAATTTTGATTTATTACTCAGTGTTCATATTTTGCTACACAATCGTGTCAATTTGTGTGTAGGATTAAAATACACACTGAGTAATAAATAAACAATTATTATAATAGTCAGCATATAGTTATACGTTCCCTGCCCATGCCACCAAGAGGGAAACTAGTTTTAGCAGATACTGTTCTGTGAATTTTGGATTAAATTTAATATTATTTGTTATTTGTTATTATTTGTAAAGATTTGGGACAAGGAGAATATGGCCCTTAATGGTTTCTTCCATGGGTTGGAGGCTGAAGTAGATCTTTAATTTCACCAGCTCAGCAAGTACTATTAGCAAGAAATTTAGATAAAGTATAATATAAAATCGACGTCGTTGGTCACATCGCGAAGAGTCGCACGTCGTCGACGTCACGTTCACTTGTTCTCTCTCGCCGCGCAGGTTGACGGCGGAACCGGACGACACGAAGGGGTCGCGACCTTCGCTGAACTCGCTCGTCAAGCCGATGGGAAGCGAGACGGACTCGATGGCCGAGTACGGCGACGGCGAGGGCGGCAAGTTCAACGAGGACGGCTCGTTCATCGGTCTCTACGGCGGCGAGAAGAAGCCGAGGCAAGCAGCAGGCGACCAGCCGGCCGAGCAGCCGTCGGCGCTGTCCACGTTCGTGTGAGCGCCTCCTGTTGGCTCCTCCCCGCCGCCGCCGCGGCGCGCGGGGGAGGCCAGTGAGGGGAGGCCGCAGCCAGAGTAGATCGCGTGTCCTTCCTTCTCCTCGCCTCGCCTCCCCCTCGCGTTGCTAGCGCGTCACGAGGGAGAGGGACGAGAGAGAGAGAGCGGGGGGAGAAGGGGAAGCAAGGGAGCTAGAGAGAGTGATTCTCGGCCCCTCCCTCCATCCACATTTCTAGCGCGACACGAGGGAGAGGGGAGAGAAAGGAGGGAGGGAGGGAGAGGGGGAGAAGGTTAAGCGAGAGAGGGGAGGCTGCGTGAGATTCTCGGATCCTCCCTCCCTCGCGCCGCGCGGCAGCCTCCTCCTTGCGGGGGCGCGCGCGACTAGAGGAAGCCTTCTCGCTCCCTCTCCCGGATGTCTCGTGGCGGCGGTGCACTTCCGGCAGCTTCCCCCCGGGCTGCAGGGCTGCGTGCCCACGTGTCCCTACATTTACTCTGTATGCAGTAGCCGTAGCTTTACTAAGTGTTTACATGTACTATGCGCGCGATATGTGTGGGGTTAGATGGCAGGCGTGCGTGCGTTCCCACGTGCGTGCGTGCGTGTGTGCGTGCGTGCGTGCGTGCGTGTGCCATCACTGGCACGCCATCATCCGGTGAGAGAGAGAGCAGCAGCGGTTAACGCTGTTGCCGTAGCAACGCTAATAACAAATTGGGGGGCGAGCACCGCATTGTCCGCAGACTTTCGCGTAGTGGCGAGCACTCGTCGGTCGTAGTTTGCATTTTGGATCGGTATTTTCGGCAGTCACTCGTAATTAGTCCAGCTGCCGGTCTCTCACTCGCACGCGCGATCATACACCTTATCAGTACGCGTCGACGACGCCGTTGCCATGGCGACCGGCAACACCGGACACGGCAACCCCGATGTCGCTATGGCAACCAGCGCGGTCTCGTACGCTGCGCAGCTGGATGTTGTCATGGCAACCGATGCACTGTCAATCGGCCAGCAGCTGGACGTTATCATAGCAACCTATTGTCAATCGGCCAGCAGCTGGACGTTACCATAGCAACCTATAGGACGTCAGTGGGCAGCCAGTTGTTGACGTAGCAACCAGCACGCTGTCACGCAGCCCAGCCGACCACGGTCGGGCTTGACTGTAGAGTAATATATGTATATGTACGCGTGCGTGTCTTGCAACGTGTGGTTGTAATCTGTATTCACAAACATCCTTACACATAATAACTTATTAGATATATAGAAGATCGTTCTTGTCGTCTGTGTGTGTGCGCGTACGTGCGTGCGTGCGTGCGTGCGTGTATGTGTGTGTGTGTGTGTGAGTGATAAGAGATCACGGTGTAGGGAGGTGGGCTGTCGTGGTAAGCCTGGTGCTTATTGGTCAATTTGTAATAGTTCATTGTTATTTGCTACGCGTCTGTTTCTCGGAAGTTTGTCGTTAGTTTTATCGTCGGTGTCTTTACGTTGAGCTGGTGATGATGATGATTGATTGATTGATTGATTGATTGATTGATTGATCGATGAACGGGAAAAGCAGTTTTTTGCAGTTTTAAGTTGTGAATCATTCGATGTTCTGTACATATTAGGTAGCGAATAGGGGAGTCGTGCGTGCGTGCGGTTTAGCAATTTTTGTTACATGGCTTTTACTAAAGGGTTTCACTAGGTTGTGCTGCTATATGTAGAGAAAGAACTTTTTTGACATTGCGTTTTGAGTAGGTATATTAAGAACCTTTCCATATTGGGCAGGTTTGTAAGTCATCACGGAGCTATATATTACATTCGTATCATATGGTTGTGCTGTTGAAATCTTTGGCGCAGTGTTATATTTTAGACTGGAGCCATTTGTGTTTGACAGGAGTACGGTAAAACAAAAAGGAAACCTAGATAAATGCGCGTGCCAACAACAACGCGTTGGCATCTCTCGCGGACGTGTTTTTTGCGAAGTTTTTATTTTCGTCTTCTCTTGGCAGCGGCGTCCCCTCCCCCTCTGTCTCCTCGCAGTGTTAGGGTTGGTGTTGTTCACTAGTTATCCGGAAGCGAGAAACCCGCGCGATCGGGCACCAGCGCGCTCGTAACCACGGCGACGGGATGCTATCTGCGATCGGCGTGCCTGTGATGTGTCGTCACGGTGACGTCTTTCGGCTAAGCCGTGTGCTTGCGCTGCCTGCCTTAGGCTGGGTCAAAGGTGGTTGCTGCTGTAAGGGTCATGGCTGCCTGTGGCTAGCTGTGTCGGTGTTGTGTGTAAGCGTCATGGCTGGCTGCTGCATAGCGTGGGTCGGTGGTTTGTGTGTAAGGGTCATGGCTGCCTGCGCTTAGGCGTGGTCGGTGGGTTGTGTGTAAGGGTCGGCATGGCTGCCTGTGCTAGGGTTGGTCGTGTTGTGTGTAAGGGTCGCATGGCTGGCCTGCGCTAGGCTGGTCCGGTGGTTGTGTGAAGAGTCATGGCTGCCTGCGCTAGGGCTGGTCGGTGTTGTGTGTGAGGTCATGCTTGCTGCGCTAGGCGCTGGTCGGTGGTTGTGTGTAAGGATCATGCGCTGCCTGTGTAGGGTGGTCGGTGGTTGTGTATGAGAGTCATGGGCTGGCCTGTGGGCTAGGCCTGGTCGGGTTGTGTCTGAAGTCATGGCTGCTGCGGCCTAGCCTTGGTCGGTGGTTTGTGGTAAGAGTCATGCTGCCTGTGGCTAGGGTAGTCAGGGTGGTTTGTGTTGTAAGGGTCATGGCTGCCTGTGCTAGGGTTAGTCAGTGGTTGTGTGTAAGGTCCATGGCTGCACTGCGGCTAGGCTGGTCAGTGGTTGTCGTGTAAGAGTGCCATGGCTTGGGCTGTGCCTAGGCTGGTCGGTTGTTGTGTGTGAAGGGTCATGGCTGCCTGCGCTAGGCTGGTCGGTGTTGTGTGTAAGGGTCATGGCTGCCTGTGCTAGGCTGGTCGGTGGCTTGTGTATGCGAGTCATGGGCTTGCTGTGCTAGGCTGGTTGCGGTGGTTTGTGTATGAGAGTCATGGCTGCCTGCGCTAGGCTGGTTCGGTGGTTGTGTGTAAGAGTCCATGGCTGCCTGGCGCTAGGCCCTGGTCGGTGGTTGGTGTGAAAGGGTCATGGCTGCCTGTGGGCTAGGCTGGTCGGTGGTTGTGTGTGAGGGTCATGCTGCCTGTGCTTAGGCTGGTCGGTGTTGTGCTGTAAGGTGCATGGCGTGCCTTGTGCCTACGGCGTGTCAGTGTTGTGTGTAGGGTCAAATGGCTGCTGCGCTAGGCTGTCGGTGTTTGTGTGTCAGAGTCATGGCTGCCTGCGCTAGGCCTGGTCAGTGGTTGTGTGTAAGGGTCATCGTGCTGCCTGCGCCTAGGCTGGTAGGTGGTTGTGTGTAAGAAGTCACTGGCTGCCTGCGCTACGGCTGGTCGGTGGTGTGTGTGTGAGAGTTCATGGCTGCCTGCGCTAGTCTGGTCGGTGGTTGTGTGTAAGGATCATGCCTGGCCTGCGCTAAGGGTGGTCGGTGGTTGTGTGTAAGAGTCATGGGCTGCCTGTGCTAGGCTGGTCGGTGGTTGTGTGAAGAGTCGCATGGCTGCCTGTGCTAGGCTGGTCGGTGGTTGTGTATGAGAGAGGGGGCTCAACGTCAGCACCGCTCATCTATCATAACTTAGCCGGGCGGCGACGCGGCCCCAGCTTTCTCCGGCAGCATAGCGTCTATGCGTGGTTGTGTCGGCCGTGGCGTCGGGAATGAGCCGGGACGAGGGCGCACTAGTCTGTAATTCCCCCTCGGACCGGTCCGCGGGTGTACGGGGGCGCGCGAGTCATTCCCCCCGGTCACCCCCGGGTCCGGCGCGGTCGAGCAATGCTGGCAGCTGTTGCCCATGGTTACCGTCCGTTATTCATTCCGCTGTACCTGGGCCGTTGCCCGGCGTTACCATCTGCTGCGTATGGTTGTCGACGGCTGCTGCTGGCTGCGCTCGAATCGGTCGGTTGAGCGACCTTCCACACCCCCCCGCCCCCGCCCGCCCCCGCTCGCGTACGCTGGCTGTGATAATCTAGCATGCGCGCAGGGGCGGAGAGACGCGGCGCGGCGCCGGCCACGAGGGGGAGCCACGGTGCGATTCTCTACTATAGTAATCTCAAGCGCTCTAATCGGCGATGGCCGCGTGTGTGTGTGTATCGTGATGCCGCGCGTATAATGTTTACACAGCTTCAACGTTCGCTTGTTCACAGCTGCGCACCACGCGCGTGTGCGTATGTATGCGCGCGTGCCACGGTGGCGCCTCCTGTGGCCACTTTCGTTTGGCGTTGACTCGCCGTAACACGTTTTAATGATTGTGTTTTATTTTTTGAGAGAGAAAAACGTGTACACTGTTTTAGAGCTAGACGTGCCAGCGAGACTATCGGTTTGGAACTACATGTGGAACGTATATTATGAGTCGACACCTATTGTCTGAGCGAGATTTGTAAGGGAACGTTTCCTGCACGTAAAACCATCGTATTGTAGTTAAATGTAGCAGTCTGTAGGTGTCATCGCCTATTTCCTCTATCCTGGAAGTTCATAGCACTTTGTTGTAGGGCTTGCCAAGATGACGACGCCCGTCTGCCATAGGCAACCGATCGATCACCCGTCGCCGACGGGTGGTCAACGACCCCCATCTCGCCCTCGAGACATGTCCTGCTTTCATTGCCCAACTTCCTTTCATCGTATATATATATATATATGTATGTATATATATATATATATATATAGTAATGGTTTTTGGGGGTTTAGCAAACCACCTGTGAGCGGGCAGCCGCAACATCTGCAACATCTGAATGTGCATCTGTAGTAACATGTGCAACATCTGCATCTGTAGCAACATCTGCAACATCTGAATGTGCATCTGTAGCAACATCTGAGATCTGATCTGTAGGGCAACATCTGGCAACATGCTTAAATCTGCATGTGCTGTAGGGCAAAATCTGGCAAGCATCGGAGATGTGCATCTGTAGGGCAACATCTGCAACATCTGAACTGCTCTGTACGCAACATCTGGCGATCTGTAGCAACATCTTGGCACATCTGGCATTCTGTAGCAGCAACAGCAGCAGTAAGCGTAGCATCAACAGCAGCAACATCCTGTGATCTGCAGGCAACATCAACAACATCAGGCAACATCGTGCAGCAACAGCAGTAGCAATGGCAGTAGCAGCAACTGTCTGCATCTGTAAAGCAGCAGCAGCGGCAGGCAGTGGCAGCGCAGCAGCAGCAAGCTTGAGACAGTTGTCGCGCAACTGCGTTGAGACGAGCACTGGCGCGCCGTCCTCGTGCGTGTCGTGACAGCGTGTGCGTCGCCGACCTTGACCCAACCTTCCACCGCTATCCCGCTGCCGGCAGGTTTTTGCGTTCTCATCGATCGGCAGACATACCTCGCATCTATGGGGGTTTTTTGTATGGCGGTGCGCCATCACCAATTTGTGACTACTGATGCTACCGTACGTGCGTACACTCGCGATTCCGAGACCGAGGTCAAAGGTGGGTCAAAGGAGTCATCGTATATCTGTCGAGTGGCGAGCGAGTCACGTGCTCACCGCATGCATCGTGGGTAGAGCGTAGCGCTGATTGTGTATGTAACCGCAGCAATTGCAGGGGGCGGCCAGCGTGCCCCCGCGGGGCCTGCGACCTCAGGCGCACTGGCATGTATGGCGTCGCAAGCCATTATCGTTATTATAACCTTAGCATTTGTTATTAAATACTCAAAGTCAGAAAGCGCGGAAGGCAGATAACCGATCGATCGTGACGACAGCGCGCGATTTCTTAATTATTGATTATGAATCGAGATACCATTATCGCCGTCATGCGACGGCCGAAATCTACTTTTATAAACTAATCTGAAATGCGCAGGTTATTTCCCTCAAGCGACGCCCGGTGACCCTTTGGGTCACGGTGAAGGTTCGTTGCCCGTCGCGCAGCTGGCTCATGTAGCATTACTCTTCACTACCAGTATCGGGATCAGCTACGGTAAACACTGGAGCGTCTCGAAAGATGCAAATAACATTTGAATGTGTTTAATAAAGAGAAAGTAAGATTTTAGTTTTGGCTATGTTTTGTTAGTTTTTTAGCGATGTCCGCTCTTGGCGCTGTCAACTATAATAGATGTGGACATGTTAATCTATGATCTATAGTGGATACATTGTGACTGGCGCATAATGGTCGTGGCTCTTATTTAAATAAAGACTGATGTATGTTCACTTTTACAACAAATAGTCGAATTCGATTGGTCCTTTTATCTTTGTTTCTATGCGTGCCATCGTATGTTTATGCATTGCAACATAGACATATCCTTTATATTGTTTATTGCTTGTTGGCCGTTGTAAGGTTTTGCTATTGTGTGCGAATCTTCACAAGTATGTGTGTGGGTGCATTACACAGGGTGCCCTGCCCAGCAGCCCTTGAAATTGCCTTGAGCTTTGTCATTGAAAGTCCTTGGAAATAGGTCCAAGTCCTTTATTTTATGTCTAATGTCCTGGAAGTTTACATTTTTGACTCTAATATGAAAAGCAAATCTTCATTGCTGGTTATCTGACTGACCCTCTTCCAAGTCTTCGATGAAAATGTTAAATTTAATCCAAAATTCACATGTCACTGTCTACTAATGTACTCTACCAAAGTAGTTTGTTTTGTCCCTAATTTTTACGTGCAGGTGGTGTAGGGATCTAGACTATAAGTTCATCATTTTAATATTTATTTATTACTCAGTGTTCATATTTTGCTACACAATCGTGTCAATTTGTGTGTAGGATTAAAATACACACTGAGTAATAAATAAACAATTATTATAATAGTCAGCATATAGTTATACGTTCCCTGCCCATGCCACCAAGAGGGAAACTAGTTTTAGCAGATACTGTTCTGTGAATTTTGGATTAAATTTAATATTATTTGTTATTTGTTATTATTTGTAAAGATGTGGGACAAGGAGAATATGGCCCTTAATGGTTTCTTCCATGGGTTGGAGGCTGAAGAAGATCTTTAGTTCCACCAGCTCAGCAAGTACTATTAGCAAGAAATTTAGAGAAAGGATCGCTCTCATTGAAATAATGTGTAAACAACTATTTTTTACTTTATATATGAATCTAATTAAGGTATATATGATGACTCTAAAATGCTAAAGCTACTTGTCACAGATTGTCCTTGAAAAAAACGTCCTTGAAATGTCATTGCAAAGTCTTTGAAAAAATAATTCACACTTGTGGGAACCATGTACTGAGTACCTAGCAGTAGCAGTAATAATGTACCATATAGAATCAACCATCACGAAAAACCAAGAAAATACCAATAACCTGGACCAATAATACCTTTTCATTTACTATCTGGTCTTCTAGCTATTTCTGCTATGTCTATCTATTTATATAGTACTTTAATCTATATCCTTTCATCTTATATTCTCTCGGGAATAAGTGATCCCCCTCTCCCAAAAGATATCGCTTACGACCAGGCACCTCGTTAGCACGGTGAATTTTATTAAAGAAAATGGCTGGTTTTCAGCCTCAACTTTTTCACCGCACCCCCCAAAGCACAAAATATGATTATACGGCTATAATACGAGTTTTTACAGTCACACAAGCACACATACACACTACACACACGCGACCGGGTGCACACATGCGGGTATGGTTGCACGCACGCGTGCGCGTGTATTATAGGCGTAAATTCACATTTTGTGCCTCGGGGGGGGGGGTGAAAAAGTTTCGGCTGAAATACGGCCATTTGGCTGGCTAACTTTTCACCGTGCAACTGGTGCCGTGGGCGATACTATCCCCGAGAGGAGGAGGGGAATACTGAGGGGAAGGGAGTGAGAGGGGAGGAGGAAAGAAAGAAGAGCGAATAAAGAGAGAAGGAGGAATGTTCACAGTTCACAGTGAAAATAAACTGCTTTTCACATTTCACAGTGAAAATAATGCTCTTTTCACATTTCACAGTGAAAATAATGCTCTTTTCACAGATCACGGAGATAATCCAGTTTACAGAAGGCTAGGAACCTGTCTACTAACGTCATCATCCTCATTACTCCTCATTACTCCCCTGATCATCTCGCGAAAGTTTGGACTGCGGAAATGAACTACGCGGAATCTACGCGGGCATGATGGGGATCGAATGATGATCAATGATCTGAATCTGTACATGACATGCATAGCAGGGGCGGATCCAGAGCTGAGGCTAGACAGTATTTTTCCAGATTTTAAGGGCACATCCCCAAAAAAGGGACACCACCCCACAGTGAGCGCCGTTAGGCGCGAAGCACATAGCGGAGGGTCTGGGGGGCCTCCCCCAGGAAATTTCAAAATTTCAAGGGTTCCTGGGCACAAAAATGAGCACCATTTGAGCAGACATTTAGTCAAGCAACAATAGCTAAAAACCATATAGAATTTTCATTTTGCCTGCGCTTTGCATACCAGCAA